>NC_080172.1:41000156-41176828 GCF_950295315.1 Erinaceus europaeus | reverse complement strand
GCTCAACCAGGTGTGCCGCCATTTGGCCCCTCTGCCCACTCTCAGTATCTTCCACCCATGTTCCTCCTGAGTTTCAGTCCTGTCCAGCCCACCTGGCCCTCCACTGAGGGCCTTGCCACTGTGGGGCCCTCTCTTATATAGCCCTTTTCCAGCTTTGCTAGCCCAACTATGGCTTTTGACTCAAGGGCTGAATCGAATATTGTCTCCATTGATAGCACCTCTTTTTCGGAGGCAGAGGTGGGTAGCAGATGCTCAGTGTAGGCCCTTTAAGTGTCTGTTACAAAGGCCTTGTCCATGATTGGGATTTGCTGGTTTAAACAGTGCTTGCATTCTACTTATTCTGTTGCTGCAAGGATACATCAAATTTCCTTGTCTCCACACTCTAGTAAGATAGACTCTCTTTCACCTAGGAGGAGTGGGAAGGGCACTATTTCCAGAAAGTCACTATATCACTGCAAGTGTTCCTAACAGCAAAACTCTTAGGTAGAGTGCTAGGTCCTTCTGCCCCTGGGCAGCTGTTGACAGGTTGCAGACATTAAGGTTGGAATTTCTCTAACACTGTACAGCCTCTGAGGGATGGAAAACAAGTCATGGAGAGGAAGAAGGGTGACCCTGGCTCTGTAGTTCCCTAGCTCTCATGGGCCACAAGACTGGAGGTGTGTAGGTAGGTGCAAGACAGGCAGGGAGTCTCAATCATGGGGTGGGGGGTGGTGGAGATGGGATAGGTACTCCCACTACAATAGCAGTCAGTAGGGCTCTCCCAGGCTAATTTTTAAAAAATATTTATTTATTCCCTTTTGTTGCCCTTATTGTTTTTATTGTTGTAGTTATTGCTATTGTTGTTGTTATTGATGTCATTGTTGTTGGATAGGACAGAGAGAAATAGAGAGAGGAGGGGAAGACAGAGGGGGGGAGAGAAAGATAGACACCTGCAGACCTGCTTCACCATCTGTGAAGTGACTCCCTGCAGGTGGGGAGATGGGGGCTCGAACTGGGATCCTTATGCTGGTCCTTGTGCCACCTGCACTTAACCCGCTGCGCTACCGCCTTACTCCCCCAGGCTAATTTTGATAAGCTGGCTTAGAAGCCGACTCAGAAGGGAGCCCCAGTTTCTCTGCTCCTGCTTCCTGGGAGTCACCGGGGCTCCAGGTAGGGTAATGCTAGGCCTCAGTAAGGGGATGTAAGATGGGGGCAGAGGGAGTTGACATTACTGAATGCTGCTTAGTGTCAGGGGATGTCTCTGTAGTGGATTCAGGTGACCTCACTGCATTAATCCAGACAAAGGGTGTTTCGGGGCACAGTCACC
This sequence comes from Erinaceus europaeus, assembly GCF_950295315.1. Classification (NCBI taxonomy): domain Eukaryota; kingdom Metazoa; phylum Chordata; class Mammalia; order Eulipotyphla; family Erinaceidae; genus Erinaceus; species Erinaceus europaeus. The sequence goes on along the minus strand of NC_080172.1, from coordinate 41,175,522 downwards.
TGTTGAGAGGGTGAGGATGGGGTCAAAACCTGTGACAGAATATCTTGTGGACGAGACTTCAGTGTTTATAGGACCTAAGAAGATGCTCACTGAATGGGGGAAGCAGCCCACCCAGGAATGGCTTCCTGATTTCTCTTTGAACCTGATGCAGGCATCCAAAAAGGAGAAACATATGTTGGGCTTTCAGCAAATGAGTGGGAGGATGTATCTTTACTGCTTAGCAACCTGGGCTCAAGATCAAGTTAGGTGAGAAACCCATTGCAGAGCTCAAGCTCTAGATGGGGAAAACATTCCTTCTTAGAACTCAAGATCAGTGTGGAGAAGACACCCCCCCAACTGGTCTGTAGCACAAGTACTTTTTCCTTTTCCCCAAATCCTATTTTATCTGTACCACACATAGCATCAAGACAGTTTTGACATTGCCTGCTGTCCTTGCCCCTTACTATAACACACTCTGCTTCCTCCATCCTGGTGACTCATGGCCCTGCTCTAGAGTCCCCAGAAGTCTGACTTCTGCTCTCTCGGACCCTCATTCCTGCCTACCCTAAGTGATACCTGCTAGTTCTCTCTCCTGGACCCTGGTCACATCCTTTCTCTCAATCTTCCCTCTGGAGCTTGTTTGAGCAGGATCTCTACCAAGATAGTCAAGATAGTCCTGCCTAACTTTGCTATTACAAACCCTGCCTATTTTCAAGGTCTAGGTCAAATGCCACACAGATTCAAGTCTCTGTGTACTGAGGGGATGATAGGCTGTAAGGAGGAATTTCAGGGAGACAGGTGCTAGGGATGTGGCCTAGCCAGGTGTTGGGGAGGTGTTGGCTTTACAATTAGGGGCACACAGAGCTCTGCATGCACACACATGTATACTTGCACACCAGCCTTTGGGGTTAGCCACATGGCCATTCAGTGGGACAAGAGTGACCTCCTGAAATGTCAACCTGCTACGAGTCAGAAAGCAGGCTATACCCTGGAAGGTGGTACAGTGGCTAGAGGGATGGACTTTGCAAATATGAGGTCCAGAGTTTGACCCCTAGTGTTGCATATACCAGAGAGATGCGCTCGCTCTCTCTCTCTCTCTCTCTCTATCTATCTATCTCTTTCTTTCTTCTCATAAGTACCTAAGTAAATAGCAATCAGGGTATGAGGGCACTAGGCCTAAAGAGGTAGAGGAGGGCTGGGACTTGTCTGAGTGCCAGAGGAGGTAGCAAAGGATAAGAGGCACCAACCACTGCTGGTGTCCAGCCAGGTATGGGGACTTTGGCCCCACCAAAGACTGTCTGCATGAAAAACCTCGAGCCACTCCTGTAGGGTCAGGATGACCAGGAAGGTGATGTCTATACCTGGCCCAGTGTGTTACTCCCAGGGAGGTCTGTTGTCTTGTTGTCTTCCACACTGGTTGAGGCAAGAGATCACATTTCCTCACACTGTTGCCCCAAAGAAATGGGGGATACACAGTGAGTTTCAGGGTTGGGTGTGTTGGGTTTTCTATTTATGAAGACAGCAGGTTTCATGTTTCTCGGCAGGTAGGAGTGAAGCCTGACCCTCTTGCCATCTAAGGAGACACCCCTTAGGGGGTGGGGATAAAGTTCTCAAGTATTTGATATAACTTGGTGGGATGTAGGGGAGCACACACCTTTGAGTCCTAGCAAAGCAGGAACTGAATCAAGGTGTCCCCATAAATTGTGAGGCCTGGTCAATCTTGCCATGGCCCTGGGTCTCAGTTTCTCTATCCAGGGTGACCAGCCTGCTTGGTGGGGTTATTTAAAAAGACCCCCAAGAAAGCAAAGTTGACTGTGCAGTACCAGCATGGACAGAGTCTCTTCTCCCTTTTTGGCTCACCTGGGGCTGGGCCCCACCTCTGTGTGAGGACCTGCTGTCTCTTTGACAACACCTTTGGAGCCACAGTGGCCTCATCCTGGGTGCCAACCAGATTTGTAAGGATAGTGTCTTTGAGATTCTCTGTAGGTGGTGGCATTACCCACTCCCTGGAGTCTTCCCTCCCTCCCTCTCTCCCTCCACAACCCTCTGACTCAGACACCGCCATGCCTTCTGGCAACACCTCCAGAGTGGCCTTCCCCTAGCCAGTGCCTCCTTCAACTGGGGGAATGAGAGAAGAGAACTGGGCTCAACTGATAAAGAAGCAAGGGCTTTAACCTAGGTGGACCTTGGCCTTGAGTGAGCCTGGATAAGCCCCTGCCTCTGGGCTTTGGTTAATCCTCTAGGCACAATAGGGCCATGATGCTTATAGCTCTGGTGGGGGGCCCTTGTGGGCTGCTGGGAGAGGGGATGGAGTGATTCTGGGGTCCTCGGACACTTGCAAGGTTGATCTCACTCCACCATTGTTCCAGGGACTCCAGCTCTGGGACCTGGGTGACATGAAGGTCACTGAGAATTTCATCAAGGACCAGATACAGGTTGTTTCCAGCTGGAATCCCTGTAAGCCAGACACGTCCCCTAGGGCTCCACCTACAAAGCAGGCTTCCCTTCTCTGCACATGCCACTTGGTTGCCACAGCCAGCCCAGTTGGGCACTAACAAACAGAAGAGTCCAGAGGTGGCTTCCTCTCTCCCAGCTCCTATTGGAAACTGAAAATCAAAACTCCGTGCCACTCACTTCCTCCGGACCCTGTTGGGTTTTAGAAGATGATTAAAAAAGGACAGGAAACTGCTGCTGCTTCTCAAGATGCCTCATGAGGAGAGTTCACATGTTCCCTGACCGACCAGTGTCCACAGCCTGGGACCCTCAGCTGACAAGAATGGGGCCTCAGCTTGCAGCACCTCTTGTGTGTCACAGCCTTTGTGCCTATTTCTTTCCCTTCATGTTCCACTCTGAGCACCTTCTTTCCCACCAGTGACTGGCTCAGTCCCCAGGGGCTGCTCAAAGTCTACCTTGTCTTTTTGTCAATGGGCAGAGCAGAGAGGTACCAGGGAACAGAGCCCAGCTTTGTATGGAAGCCTCCAGTAGGCTGCTTGGGAGGCCTAGACAAACAGCCCAAACACCATCCCTGCATCACAGCTGATGCTGAGTGTGACTCAGAGAGCAGTCCCCATGGACAGGACATGGGAGCCAATGCTCTCCTGGGTCCAGGCTCTGCAGGTGAATGAGCTGAGTTTACCAAGCACTCAGGAGTCTGGGGGCAACTCTCTACATACAGGTCCCCAAACCCTGCAAGGTGGAGCCAGAATGAATACGGACTCTAGCATGCTCTTGGCTTTGGAAGGGAGCTGGTGTGTGCTTTTTTTTTTTTTTTTTTTTTTTTTTGAGGGAGAAGTTGCAGAGAAAGAAGAAACCCTGAAATGACAGACAGCGGGACAGCTGTGGCCTGAACTTAGTGTTCTCACTCCTTGGATGTGGATGTATTAATTTCCATAAATGCTAATAGCCCATTTCCCTAAGAGCTATTACTTATGCCATCTCTCCTTGGAATTGATTCAACACGGGGCAGATACACGAAAGGAAAGGGAGAAAAAGCAGTCAGCACCCCTACTCCCCACTTTTCTCCACAAGGCTCTCTGGTCAGTCTTCTAAGACAGCCCCACCCCCAATCAGCTAGAGTCAAAACCCCTGTTCTCAGTCCCACACGCCAGGAAGCAAATAAAGTTATCAACCCCCAAAACGCTGACTCACAAAGTGAGATTGAGCAGGGAGATGGGGGTGGGGTGGGGAGGGAGATGGTGGCCTGGGGGAATGGTAGAAAAGAGTGTTAAGGGGCTTTTCCCCCTGAAGCGCCCCCCCCCCCAAGACTGTAGGCCATGCACAGCTCCCCATAGGAGCTCCCAGAACAAACGCTAATGGCAGCCTCGGTGCCCCAGGTGGGAGCTGGGAAGGTGAGCCAGGTATGTCTGTGTTGCTGTGTTACTGCGGTGCAGCAGCTGGAGCAATGCGTCGTGCGGGAGCTGCAGCAGGTAGGGAGGTGGGGAAAGGAGGGAAGCTGAAGACCGGGCAAGGGGACAGGGTGGCGGTGTAGGGAGCCAGGGTTACTGGTGCAGGCAGAGAGTGGCAAGGTGCTGGGGTGCAGGGCAAGGAAGCCTCTGGGAACAGAAGGAGGAGGAGGATGGGGATAGGGACCGGACTAGGAGAGCAATGGGGAGAGATGGAGAGGACGGGGACGGGCTGGGGGAGCTGCGACAGGGCTGCGCAGAGGACCGGCGAGTGGCTGTAAGGGGGGAGGCGAGGCTGCGGGGAGCAACGGGGGTACAGGTGGGGGCAGGGCGCTGAGGGGCGAGGTGGAAGGCTGAAGTTTGCAGCTGAAAGGCCAGGTGGATAGACGGTTCGGGTCGGCTAGGGAAGATGAGATGGGGGAAGGGAGACGACTGAGAAGGTGTGCCGGCGGGAGAGGAGGTGAGGACAGAGGCGGGTGCGGGGATGCGCACGAGGGTAGGGGAGATGGAGACTCAGCGCGGGCCTCGCAGGCGCCTGCTGCCGCTCTCCCAGCTCTTGGCCAGGGTCGGCGGGGTCTCCGCCTGCACTCACCCGGGGGCTCCAGCTCCGGATCCCGACACAGCTCCGGATCTTCCTTCCCGCCCTGCCTCTGCGACTTTAGCGCCCCCGAATCCCGCTCGCTCCGCCGGGTTCCGCCCGCAGCAACTTCACCTCGTGGGACGCCCAGGGCCACGCCTCTGCCAGTTTCGTATTGGCTGCCTTTCACGCCATTCACATTTCCATTGGTCGAGGAGTTGCCGGTCATGCAAATAAGGACGGGCCCTGCAACCCCAACGATTGGCTGCTGCTAGAGCCGAGCCCCCCGACTTGGACTCTGATTGGTCTCGTGGTTCTGACGGTACGATGACGCGGGGCGGGTTCTCTGTTGTCTGCTTGCGGCCCGCGGCCTTCCGAAGTTTTTCGCGCTGGTGGCTGCAGGTCAGGAGTCCGTAGCGGGTCCTCGGCCGCCAGGCCTGCGGCTCTAGCGGGTACTGCCTCCTGGCCTCTGGGTATATTGTGGGGCGTTTTCTTGAAAGCGCTGGTCGGATCACGCCAGAGAGGCCGCAGCCTACTGGTTGGTCTCCTAGGTAACGCGACCCGCGGCGGGCGGAACCACGTTGGCTAGTGCTGCAGGGGAGGCTGGACGCGGCCTGGAGGTGCGGAGGGCGCCCCCCGGGCGGGAACCTCGAGCTTCGGTCTGGACCCCGGGTTCTTTTCTCTGTGGTCTCCGGAGTCTGCGGGGCGCCGCGGCGGGGCGAGTGGGGCGTGGATACTTCTGCGCCAGCCGCGTCCCTCTCCCCGCCTTGCCGCTTGGTGCGGTCCAGGCTGTCTGGGGTTCTTCGGGGCTCATCCTCCTTGCTGTCCCTTGACCGGGCGCCCCATTGCAGTCCTGCTGCAGCCGAGATTGGGAGTTTGATCTAGGCTTTACTGAGACCCTTCCCCGACATGAGTCCTGGAGGGATGTTAAATGCTCGTCCTAGGTGCCAGCTCCTACTCGGTGCCCATTCCTGCTGGTGCCTGTACTCACTGCGTTCCTGTCCTCATTCAGGGCCCGCTGGGTGTCTGTTCTTACTGGGTGCAGATCTGGAGACTCTCTGACCCTTCAGGAGACTGTTCTGCTGCCCCTGCCTGCCTGCCTATAGTAGCCCTCTGCCGCCACCCTTTGCTCTCTTCTCTGGAGAGCCAATCTGTGCTCTATTCTCTGCTCCAGTCTCAGATCCCCGCCACCTCTGGCGTCACCACGTGTGATTTGGGTTCAAGTATAAGAAGTCTATCTCACACACTTGGTGTAGTTGAGGAAAACTATAGATTAGTGTAGGTAGCCAGCCTGGTTCTCATGCTAGTGGTCCATAGGTTCGTGCATCCTCCACTTCTCTGTTGTCCCCCTCCCGCTACGCTAATGCGCTGTCTTTCTGCTTCTCTCTAGATAACCTTCAGTAAGTCAGGGGGAGCTGCTCTGCTGTGTTAAGGACGGTGTCTCCACTACCTGGCACATGGTAAGTACTCTTCTGTGACAGTGCTTAAGGAGATTTCCACTATTCCTCCAAAAAGCTCCCTAAAGGTTTGGAGGCCCAGATATTCTCGATCTCCTTCCTTTCAGGGAAGGAAGCTTCCCTGCTCTTGGACAGCTTCGCCAGGCTTCTGACTTCGACAGCTTCTGGATTCCCACATCTCCCTTCAAAAAGAGACTTTGGAAATTAGATTGTGAGTTGTGGGCCATTCAGCCTTCCACCCTTGGTGCTTCTCAGTGGATTTTCAGGTTCTTGAAGACAAAGTGTTGGAGCATCTTCTTCCCCACTATTTGTACTGGAACAGAACCACTACTGGGTAAATGCTTGTTCACTAGGTATTCAGAAGCAAAGACCTCAAAGAAAATCATAGCTTTTCATTTGGCAGATGGAAAAAACACACAGTGGAGTTAAAAGACTTTACTGAAGTCAAAGAAGAGCAATCTTGGCCTGGTCCTGAACCAGTGCGCCCCTTCCCCACCCATTTTTACTGGTATACTTTCTGTGACTCCCATCCAGCACATTGTATCCTTTCTTGTGCTCAAAATATGGAACCCTCCTAATTTTCTCTGCTTTGTTCATCTAGTCCTAAAGTCTGCTCCACTACCACTGCTGACATCTTCATTTTTAAGTTAGTGACATAAGACTATGAGATAATGGAGTTGTATACCACCATTTTTGTGCCCCTGCCCTGTCAGCCTCCACTGATTTCTTAATCTCTCTACAGCCAAACTTAATGTTTTGCTTAGCCATGGAAAGATTTTCCCAGGTGATCTAGTCTTGTAAGACAGCAGCAACCTTGATGGTAATGATGAAGTGTGGTAACTCTCCTGTGACAGGATCCCATGTGGGGCACCATTCAGGGGATGAGTAAATGGGTCACATCTCCAGAAGAGGTGGCACTGGATTGGGCTCCTGAAGGATGAGAGGGAATTATCCAGTGTGTGAGTTTAGAGGGAGTGAGGAAGGTGGTGTCTGATATGGCTGAGAAGGGCAGGGTGGGGGGTGGCATCCTGGAGATGTTGTGGAAGGGGGAAAGTTGTTACCCACAGGTTGTCTCACCTCCCCTAGTTACCAAGGCTCTAGCTCCCATACTGTCCTAACACCTCTGGCTGTCTGAACTCTCATCCCTAAAAGCCGTCTCAGCTGTCACTTCTCCTCCACTCACCCCCTCCAGTGCAGACCTCTGTTTAGGTTGGTTGACCTGTTCTTTTTCTTTTTTTTTTTTTTTTTTAATATTTATTTATTCATTCACTTTTGTTGCCCTTGTTTTATTGTTGTTATTATTGTTGGCTAGGACAGAGAGAAATGGAAAGAGGAGGGAAGACGTGGGTGGGGGGGAGAGAAAGATAGACACCTGTAGAACTGCTTGTGAAGCGACTCCCCTGCAGGTGGGGAGCTGGGGACTCAAACCAGGATCCTTATGCTGGTCCTTGCGCTTTGCGCCACCTGCGCTTAACCCACTGTGCTACTGCCCAACTCCCAGTAGAGAGCAGATACCTTTCTTCCTAGGGTGCCCTGCTGGGACCACAGGGCAGTTTGGTGAGACTGTGGCCAGAGGGAGTGTAAACTTTGGGAACATCTTCAACATTTGCCAGTATATTGGCTTCAGTGTTTGCCCAGAGATGGGGAAGATAGTACTGGGTCAGGAATCTGTGGTAGCTTATAGAGGTATAGTCTGGAACTGGAGGACTGTTGCCACAGAGCAGAGAGAGGTGTGGAGGATATCTCAGGGCATGCACTCTCCCAAGGTTCCCAAGGCAGAAAGGACTTCCTCTGCAGGTAAGTCTGTGGTCTAATGACACTTCATGTCAATCAATGTCATAATTGCCTAAAGAAATTCAACAAAAATGTAATTTCTCTGAAAAAAATACCTGGGAGCCAGCATTTTTGAAATTTCAGTTTGACTGTGTGAATGCTTATTGAGTTCTGGTGTGAACTGGTAAGACAGATCAGTACAAGACAGGTGACCCAGGGCTGTGATATGGAGGCACATGAGCCACATAGGTGGTGGTCAGGCATCAGTGAGCCTCCCAGGATCCCTCCTGGGCATGTAGCCCTGCATTTAGGTGATGGTCAGGCCTTGCCTTGTGGGAGACCCTGCATTCAAGCCTGACACCTCATGGCAGTGGAGGAAGCAGCATGGATCTGGAGCAGTACAATGCTGTCTTTTTCTCTTTGCTTTTCTTTTTTTTTTTTTTTTGATAAAAAGTTAGTCTCAGATTTGTGAAACTCAGCACCAAAAAGAAAAAAAGAAACTAACAACTATAAGAAAAAAAAAAAAAAGGGCTGGGAGAGAACTCACTTTGGTATCGTGCAGACCTTTACCATGAATGAAAATCTGGGTTTGAGTCCCAGGCCACCACATGGGAGTGTCTGCAGAGAATAAGCTTCATGATCAATGGATCTGTGCTGTGTTGTCTTTCCTTTCTTTTCCATTCTGTATCTCCCTATCTCTTCCCCTCTATCTGGAGGAAAGAAAAGAAAAGGTCACCAGGAATGATGGAGTTATCTAGGCACTGGACATCCCCCACCCCCGTAGTAACTCTGGGGGCAAAGCAACAACAACAGTAACCACAAAGACATGTTACATGTTAGCATAAAAAATATTTTTATTAAAACCACTATGCTTTCCAAAACAAAACAAACAAACAAAAAATTGGTAAGAGCAGTGGGATTGTTTTGTATTTTTTGCAAGTCTCTGTCCTGTGGGCTTATTAGAGGGTCTCACCTCTGTTCCTGTGTCCAGCTTGCTGCAAGATGCTGTTCTGATGGAAGTGTTTGGAGGAAACCCAGAGACACCCTGATAGAGGAGGTCTCTAAGGTAATTGGACACTCTCTTGTGGCACTATTGAAGAACTCAATAGGTGGCAGTTTGAGAGGTTTATTGTAGTGTGGAGTTTGACACTCAAGTTAGTGAGCTTTCATCTTGTAGTGCTAAGGCCCTTTGGTCTGTCTTCCACTGTGGGTGGGACTTTCACTCAGGTGGAAGTTGGTATCATTATGTCTTGTTTACTTTGAAAATATTGGCTCTGAGTTACGTAGATCTTCCAAACATTGACACATTTAATCTTTTTTTCTTTTCACCAGAGCTCTGTGCAGCTCAGGCTTCTGGTGGTGTAGGGGTTTGAACCTGGAACTTTTGGTCCCATAGGCATGAAGACCTTTCTTTATAACAACAGTGTTATCTCCCCAGTCTTTAATCACAATTTCAATAACCCCTTATGTCTGTCAGATGTAAGAAAGTGTCAGGCTCTCTGTGGAGAATACAGATTCCCAAATGTGAATTTTCATCAAAGTGTTTGTTTGTTTTTGTATTTCATTTTCTTTCTCTCTCTCTCTTTCTCTCTCTCTCTCTTTCTTTCTTTCTTCATTTCCTTCTTTCCTTCCTTCCTTCTTTTTATTTGTAAAATGGAAACACTGGCAAGTCCACCACCAGAACTCCATATCCTGTCCCCTCCCCTGATAGCTTTCCTGTTCTTTAACTCTCTGGGAGTATGGACTTAGGATCATTATGGAGTGTAGAATGTGGAAGGTCTGGCTTCTGTAATTGCTTCCCCACTGAACATGGGCGTTGACAGGTTGATCCATACTCCCTGCCTCTCTCATTTATTTATCTATCTATTTATTTATTTATTCCCTTTTGCCCTCGTTGTTTTATTGTTGTAGTTATTATTGTTGTTATTGATGTCATTGATGTTGGATAGGACAGAGAGAAATGGAGAGTGGAAGGGAAAACGGGGAGAGAAAGATAGACACCTGCAGACCTGCTTCACCGCCTGTGAAGTGACTTCTTTGCAGGTGGGGAGCTGGGGGCTCAAACTGGGATCCTTGCCTCTTTCTTAAAGCTCTTTTTTTTTTTTTTTAAATTTTATTCCCTTTTGTTGCCTATGTTGTTTTATTGTTGTAGTTACTATTGTTGTTATTAATGTTGTTGTTGTTGGATAGGACAGACAGAGATGGAAGAGAGGAGGGGAAGACAGAGGGAGAGAAAGACAGACACCTGCAGACCTGCCTCAACACTTGCGAATCGACTCCTCTGCAGGTGGTGAGCCGGGGCTCAAACCGGGATTCTTAATGCCAGTCCTTGGGCTTTGTGCCACATGCACTTAACCTGCTGCGCTGCTGCCTGACTCTCTGTGCTGCCGCCTGACTCCCTTAAAGCTCATTTATTAAAATACATCTTTGCTTTGAGACAACATGCTTCCTTTACATTAGAGGAACTATCTGAAGAGTAGCCAGGTCTGAATAAATGTGGTTTGTCTCTTAACTCCTTCATTTCTTAGTACACAAAGTGTTGTTGGATTAGAAAACATGCAAAAGGCAGACTTCTGGAGGCGGGGCTACGAGCAGCAGCAGATCTCTTTCTCTCCTCTACTCTCCCAGATCAACTAGGAATACCAAAGGAGACCACCTGGGACTGAAACAAGACAGGACTAGAACGACTACAGAAACCCACCAAATCACTGGTGAGTGCAAACACACGTGGCTGGTGACAGAGAGTAGCCTAGGGAGAGATTAAGTGGCTGGTAACAGTCCGACGGTCTATCAGTTGAGGCAACACCTCCAGTCTGTTCCACCAACAAGGGGATAGCTGAAGGGAGGAGAGGACTCCCCAGAGACTCACCAAGTGCAACTCTGAGTCTCCATTGTTATTGCCCTCAAACTCTGGAGCAGAGGCAGAGATCTAAATTCAGGAGAAGACCTATACCTCGGTGGCATAGCTGTGGGGCTGTGAAAGTCTCTTTGCATAACCACCGGACCATCTCTGCCACACCCTGCCTTATCTCTTGGTTAGGAGTCAGTTATTAAGTTAAGAAGCCTACTTATAGTTAGAAGCCCTCAGGCTCCCATAGCCTACAGAGAAGAAAAAAAAAAAGAGGCTTTTACCACTGAGCTCCAACTCAGGGATTAAAATACTATTGAAACAACTGTTAACTTCCACCACTGTGAACCTGTAATTACCTTACTTAGACACAAGTCAATCCAGGAAATAGTGATCAGTAATCTGAAAAGTACTAAGAGAGGGAACTCATAACATAATATACAAAAATGGGTAAACCAACAAGAAGAAATACTGGAAAAACTAACCAGGACTACAGTCCAGCTAAAAGCCCCCCAAAGGGTGAAGCACAAAATAACGAGTTCAACATCCAAACATTAGCTAAGGAAATAATCACAGGAGTTAGTAAAGAGTTTGAAAGAATTGTAATCAGAAATACAGGAACAAATGAGACTCTGGAAGAAAACACTAACTATCTCAAAGTTATTAGAGAGCTGAAAGCTAAAAATAGCTGAGCTAAGAACACAACTAGCTGAACAAGCTAAAACAGTATCAGAACATGGCAACAAAATAGATGAACTCCAGAAAACAGTAGAGGGCAGAGAGAATAGAGTCAATGAGGCTGAAGACAGAATTAGTAAGATTGAGGATGAATTAGAGACAACTAAAAAAGAAGCAAGAGATCTCAAAAAGAGATTAAGAGATGCTGAAAACAACAACAGAGTCCTATGGGATGACGTCAAAAGAAACAATATACGCATTATTGGCTTACCAGAGGAAGAAAGAGAGGGAGAGGAAGAAAGCATTCTTCAGGCCATAATAGCTGAAAACTTCTCTAGTCTAGACAACATCAAAGACATAAAGATTCAAGAAGTCCAGAGGGTCCCAGACAGAATTAACCCAGACTTAAAGACACCAAGACACATCATATTTAGAATGGAAAGGAATAAGGATAAAGAAAGGATCCTAAAGGCTGTAAGAGAAAAACAAAGAGTCACCTACAGAGGAAAACCCATAAGATTAGCTGCAGCAGACTTCTCCACACAAACACTACAGGCCAGAAGAGAATGGCAGGATATCTATCGAGTGCTCAATGAGAAAGGCTTTCAACCAAGAATACTATATCCTGCTAGACTGTCATTCAGACTAGATGGAGGCATCAAAACCTTCTCAGACAAGCAACAGTTGAAGGAATCAACTATCACCAAGCCTGCCCTGAAAGAAGTTCTGAAAAGTCTTCTATACACAGTCAGACCATCATAAATAAGACATATATCAGAACACTCTAAAACTCTACAAGAATAGCGTTAAAATATCTTCAATCTTTGATATCAATAAATGTCAATGGCCTGAATTCACCTATTAAAAGACACAGAGTAGGAATTGGATCAGAAAATACAACCCAACAATATGCTGTCTACAGGAAACCCACCTAAATCAACAAGACAAACACAGACTTAAAGTGAAAGGATGGAAAACTATCATACAAGCCAATGGCCCACAAAAAAAGGCAGGAACAGCTATTCTGATATCTGACATGATAGACTCTAAAATAGATAAGATTAAAAAAGATAGGAATGGACACTACTTAATGCTCAGAGGATCAGTCAATCAAGAGGACTTAACAATTATTAACATCTATGCACCCAATGAGAAGCCATCTAAATACATCAAATGTCTACTGAAAGAGCTACAGCAATATATTAACAGCAAGACAGTCATAGTAGGGGACTTCAACACCCCACTCTTTCAACTGGACAGATCATCCAGGCAGAAAATCAATAAAGACATAAGGGAGCTAAATGAAGAGATAGATAAACTAGAACTGTTGGACATTTTCAGAGTCATTCATCCCAAGAAACTGGAATACACATTTTACTCAAATCCACATGGGTCATTCTCAAGGATAGACCATATATTAGGCCACAAAGATAGCATCAGCCAATTCAAGAGCATTGAAATCATCCCAAGCACCTTCTCAGACCACAGTGGAATGAAACTAACACTTAACAATCAACAAAAAATTAGTAATAGTTCCAAAATGTGGAAGCTCAGTAGGACACTTCTTAACAACCTCTGGGTCAAAAAGGAAATCAAGGAAGAAATCAAAATGTTTCAAGACTTCAATGAAAATGAAGACACAAGCTGTCAAAATATTTGGGACACAGCTAAGGCAGTACTGAGAGGGAAGTTCATAGCTATACAAGCACACATTAGGAAACAAGAAAAAGCACAAATAAACAGCCTGATTGCACATCTTAAAGACCTAGAAGAAGAACAACAAAGGAACCCTAAAGCAACCAGAAGGACAGAAGTCACTAAAGTTAGGGCAGAAATAAATAACATTGACAATAAGAAAACCATACAAAAGATCAATGAAAGTAAATGTTGGTTCTTCAAAAGAGTGAACAAAATCGACAAACCTTTAGGCAGACTCACAAAACCAAAAAGGGAGAAGACCCAAATAAATCAGATAGTAAATGAAAGAGGAGATATCACAACAGACACTGCAGAAATTCAACATATCATGCGAGGCTTCTATGAACAACTATATGCCACCAAGCTAGAGAACCTGGAAAAAACTGACGATTTCCTAGATACCTACCAACTTCCAAAACTAAGTAAAGAGGAAGCGGATAACATGAACAGGCCCATCACAGCCAATGAAATTGAAACAGTTATCAGAAATCTCCCCAAGAATAAAAGTCCTGGACCAGATGGTTTTACAAATGAATTCTACAAAACCTTCAAAGAAGAACTAATACCTCTACTTTTCAAAGTCTTCCAGAAGATTGAAGACACTGGAATACTCCCTGCCAGCTTCTATGAAGCCAACATCACTCAGATACCAAAAGCAGACAGGGACACAACCAAAAAAGAAAACTACAGACCAATATCTCTGATGAACATAGATGCTAAAATACTGAACAAAATTCTAGCCAACCGGATACAGCAGTATATCAAAAATATTGTTCATCATTACCAAGTGGGGTTTATCCCAGGCATGCAAGCTTGGTTTAATATACGTAAATCAATCAATGTGATCCACCACATCAACAAAAGCAAGACCAAAAATCACATGGTCATATCAATAGATGCAGAGAAAGCCTTTGACAAAATCCAACATCCCTTTATGATCAAAACACTACAAAAAATGGGAAAAGACAGAAAATTCCTGAAGATAGTGGAGTCTATATATAGCAAACCTACAGCCAACATCATACTCAATGGTGAAAAACTGGAAGCATTTCCACTCAGATCAGGTACTAAACAGGGCTGCCCACTATCACCATTACTATTTAACATAGTGTTGGAAGTTCTTGCCATAGCAATCAGGCAGGAGCAAGGAATTAAAGGGATATAGATTGGAAGAGAAGAAGTCAAACTCTCCTTATTTGCAGATGACATGATAGTATACATAGAAAAACCTAAGGAATCCAGCAAGAAGCTTTTGGAAATCATCAGGCAATACAGTAAGGTGTCAGGCTATAAAATTAACATTCAAAAGTCAGTGGCATTCCTCTATGCAAACACTAAGCTAGAAGAAATTGAAATCTAGAAATCAATTCCTTTTACTATAGCAACAAAAACAATAAAATATCTAGGAGTAAACCTAACCAAAGAAGTGAAAAACTTGTATACTGAAAATTATGAGTCACAATTCAAGGAAATTGAAAAAGACACAAAGAAGTGGAAAGATATTCCATGTTCATGGGTTGGTAGAATTAACATCATCAAAATGAATATACTACCCAGAGCCATCTACAAATTTAATACTATCCCCATCAAGATCCCAAGCACATTTTTTTAGGAGAATAGAACAAATGTTTCAAATGTTTATCTGGAAGCAGAAAAGACCTAGAATTGCCAAAACAGTCTTGAGAAAAAAGAACAGAACCGGAGGCATTACACTCCTAGATCTCAAATTGTATTATAGGGCCATTGTCATCAAAACTGCTTGGTACTGGAACATGAATAGACACACTGACCAGTGGGATAGAATTGAGAGCCCAGAAGTGAGCTCCCACACCTATGGACATCTAATCTTTGACAAAGGGGCTCAGACTATTAAATGGGGAAAGCAGAGTCTCTTCAACAAATGGTGTTGGAAACAATGGGTTGCAACATGCAGAAGAATGAAACTGAACCACTGTATTTCACCAAATACAAAAGTAAATTCCAAGTGGATCAAGGACTTGGATGTTAGACCAGAAACTATCAGATAACTTAGAAGAAAATATTGGCAGAACTCTTTTCCGCATAAATTTTAAAGACATCTTCAGTGAAACAAATCCAATTACAATGAAGACTAAGGCATGTATAAACCTATGGGACTACATCAACTTAAAAAGCTTCTTCACAGCAAAAGAAACCACTCCCCAAACCAAGAGACCCCTCACAGAATGGGAGAAGATCTTTACATGCCATACATCAGATGAGAGTTTAATAACCAACATATATAAAGAGCTTGCCAGACTCAACAACAAGTCAACAAATACCCCATCCAAAAATGGGGGGAGGACTTGGACAGAATATTCACCACAGAAGAGATCCAAAAGGCTGAGAAACACATGAAAAAATGCTCCAAGTCTCTTATTGTCAGAGAAATGCAAATCAAGACAACAACAAGATACCACTTCACTCCTGTGAGAATGTCATACATCAGAAAAGGTAACAGCAGCAAATGCTGGAGAGGTTGTGGGGTTAAAAGAACCCTCCTACACTGCTGGTGGGTTGGTCCAACCTCTGGAGAACAGTCTGGAGAACTCTCAGAAGGCTAGAAATGGACCTACCCTATGACCCTGCAATTCCTCTCCTGGGGATATATCCTAAGGAACCCAAATACATCCATCCAAAAAGATCTGTGCACACATATGTTCTTGGCAGCACAGTTTGTAATAGCCAAAACCTGGAAGCAACCCAGGTGTCCAACAACAGATGAGTGGCTGAGCAAGTTGTGGTCTATATACACAATGGAATACTACTCAGCTGTAAAAAATGGTGACTTCACCGTTTTCAGCTGATCTTGGATGGACCTTGAAAAAATCATATTGAGTGAAATAAGTCAGAAACAGAAGGATGAATATGGGATGATCTCACTCTCAGGCCAAAGTTGAAAAACAAGTTCAGAAAAGAAAACACAAGTAGAACCTGAAATATAATTGGCATATCGCACCAAAGTAAAAGACTCTGGGGTGGGTGGGTGGGTGGGGAGAATACAGGTCCATG
Source organism: Erinaceus europaeus (assembly GCF_950295315.1). Lineage (NCBI taxonomy): Eukaryota > Metazoa > Chordata > Mammalia > Eulipotyphla > Erinaceidae > Erinaceus > Erinaceus europaeus. The sequence continues at coordinate 41,159,580 of NC_080172.1, read as the reverse complement.
AAGGATGATAAATGACATAGTGGGGGTTGTATTGTTAAATGGGAAACTGAGGAACGTTATGCATGTACAAACTATTGTATTTACTGTTGAATGTAAAACATTAATTCCCCAGTAAAGAAATAAATTAATAAAAAAGAAGGAAAACAACAAATTTAGTATTGTCATTCTTTATTATGATTATTATTTTAATTGCCACCTGGGTTATTGCTGGAGCTTGGTGCTTGCACAATGAACCTATCTACTGTACTTAAAAAACTAAGAAGACTTCATGGGAGTGCAGTTCCACGAAGGTTTAAAACAGTCAAGGTGTTCCATAGTGCTAACAGCAGTATGGAACAGTGTATTTTAGGTACAGCAAGATAGTTGATTATCCGCAGAAATAAAAGTAGGCCACTCCTGTGAATCCCTATGTTACCAAAGTTCAGCTCCACGTGTTGCCTCCCAAGATAGGCAGCTTTTTGGGTCCTGGGAAGCAGAGCCCGCCTGCCTGTGAGCAGGAGCCAGGGAAAAAAGGGCTGAATTTCCACCCACCTGGAAGTTAAATAACTTGGTTTACATAAGTTTGTCAGCCTGATGTTAGTTGTATGCTAATTGCATTCTGACAGTTCAGCCTCAGCTGGATGCTAATCAAGTCCCAAAGGCCTATTCAAGGGCTGTGTCACAACAGTTTTCCACTTCTTAGTCTAAACATGGACAAGATATCAGTGTCTGTGCTTTGAGGTTTCCCTCTGCAGGCCCTGACTTCACCCCCCAAAAATGTGGTCACGTAACAGTATCAGATGAAGGTTCTATGAATCTGTATGCTGGACCTGTGGTCTCTTCATCTGTGTCTAACCCAGAAGTGGCCCAGCACTAATTGGAAGTTCAATCAGAGACTAACAGACGTAGCCTAGAGTTCAGGTCATGGGTGTGAGGATCATGGTGTATCCAGGATATTGGAGTGCTACAATCCAGGCTTCAGCCCATTGTGTTCTTGTGAGGAGTAAGGTTTAATTGCTCAGCATGGGTCCAAACAAGACCTGTGATTGACAAACTAAAGCCAGACATACTCTAGACTTTAAGTTAGTAATCATACTGACATCAATCACAAAGAGTCTAAACAAATCACAAGGCATCCGCTGGAGAAAGAATAGGAGATCTATTGAGAAAATTAACGTTTAGCAGCTAATTAGAATTATACAGTACAAAAATTTAAAAATATATAAAGCTGTCTGTATTCTCCTGTTCATGATTGCGAATATGCCCTTTAAGGGTGCATTATAGTGTTCCACAATTACTCATCTAGTGGAGTAGTAAGTCATGCAATTACATGCTTAGATGAAATAAACCACAATCTGGAAACATATTCAGTGCCATGGTCAGTCTTCTATTATTAGGAATAACTTTAGCAGCAAAGGCAGAGAACGTGTTCACAAACATGGATTTCTGTGTGACAAGTGACATGTATAAAGCCTGTAACAGAGTTGTACCCCTTTATCCTATGGTTTTGTGAGTGTTTCCTTTTTTTATTATTTTTTTATTGGGGATTTAATGTTTTACATTCAACAGTAAATACAATAGTTTGTACATGCATAACATTTCCCAGTTTTCCATATAACAATACAACCCCCATTAGGTCCTCTGTCATTCTTCTTGGATCTGTATTCTCCCCACCACCCGCCCCAGAGTCTTTTACTTTGGTGCAATACGCCAATTCCAGTTCAGGTTCTACTTGTGTTTTCTTTTCTGATCTTATTTCTCAACTTTTGCCTGAGAGTGAGATCATCCCATATCATCCTTCTGTTTCTGACTTATTTCACTTAACATAAATTTTTCAAGGTCCATTCAAGATCGGCTGAAAACGGTGAAGTCACCATTTTTTATAGCTGAGTAGTATTCCATTGTGTATATATACTACAACTTGCTCAGCCACTCATCTGATGTTAGACACCTGGGTTGCTTCCAGGTTTTGGCTATTACAAACTGTGCTGCCAAGAACATATGTGTACACAGATCTTTTTGGATGGGTGTGTTGGGTAGTGTTTCCTTTTTATAAATACAATAAAATTAAATTAAAAAATTTTTAAAGCCCCCCTCCCCCCCAAAAAAAAACAAGCCTGTAACAATGTCCATAGAGATAGGAACAAATTTAAGTTTATCAAACTGAGGGATGTGAGAAACATCCATTTGCCACAATTCATTGCTATAAAATTTTATGAGAGAAACACCCATGGGGGGGGGAGGAGGAATTTCAAGTGATTGCCCAATTAAAATCCTCTTTTACAGAGTGGGCATTTGGTTAAGAGAGGTTTTGAATATCTGTCCTCTCCAGATATCTTATAATTAAATCATTATTTGAGATTCACCTTGCAATTTCTTTGCAAATGGCCTTCATTATTATATTTAAAACAACCAAGTGCTTTTTTTTTTTTTTAAAAAAAAACTTCCAGGAGGCCGGAAGTCCAACCTTTTTGCCCAACTAGCTCAGTCAGTAGAGTATGAAACTCTTAATCTCAGGGTCATGGGTTTGTGCCCCACGTTGGGCATCATATGTTGTATTTAAAAAATAAAAATACTTCATGGGAGCATGGCTTGTCATGGGTTTAAAAACAATCAAGGCTTATTACATGGTGGTACAGCAGTATGGAATGTCATACACACACACACACACACACACACACACACACACACATATATATATATATATATTTTTTTTTAACCAGCTCAGGTCTGGTTTATGGTGGTGCAGGGGATTGAACCTGGGACTTGATGGAGCCTCAGGCATGAGAGTCTGTTTGCATAACCATTATGCTATCTAGCCATCCCCCCCCAATGGTATATTTTAGGTACAGCAAGATAGGCAGTTATCAGCAGAAGTAAGAGTAGGCCACGCCTGTGAATCCATAAGTTACCAAAGTTCAGTTCTACATGTTGTCTCCTGGGATAGGCAGCTTGGTGGGTCCTAGGAAGTCGAGCCAGCCTGCCATTGAGCAGGAGAAGGAGCCAGAGGAAAAAAGATGACTTCCGGCCACCTGGAAGTTAAATAACTTGGTTTACTTAAGTCTGTCAGCCTGATGTCAGCTGTATGCTAATTACATTCTGACAGTTCAGCCATATGCTAATTGAGTCCCAAAGTTCTATTCAAGGGCTGTGTCACAACACCTACTAATCCTGGTGGCTATTATTATTATTATTTTATTATTATTTAAGTGTTTTCTTTAATAGAGACAGAAATTGAAATGGAAGGGGAGATAGAGAAAGGGAGAGAAAGAGAGACACTTGCAACACTACTTCACCACTTGTGGAGCTTCCCCCTTGCAGGTGGGGACTTATTTATTATTTTATTTATTGGCACATACACATCCTTGGGCACTGCTAGGGTTGTGTGCCATGCCAGGATGGAACATGGGGCCTCAAGCATGTCAAATATGCACTCTATTCACTAAGCCACCCCACATCACTTCTTTAGTGAACATGGCCACTGTGAAGCCTGGGATACTCGCAGCCTGTCTCCATTGGCTTTTAGCAATAGGACTTGGCTCATGGGGCTCAACTGTCCTGGGTGACTGGCTCTAGAGTCCCCTAGTGCCAGGACTCCCAGTGATATTATCTTTCTCTCTCTTTCTTTTTAATATTATTTATTTATTTATTTATTTATTATTGGATAGAGATAGGGAGAAATTGAGAGAGAGGGCTAGATAGAGAGGGAGAAAGACAGAGATACCTGCTGCTCTGCCTCGCTACTCATGAAGCTTTCCCCCTGCAGGTGGGGACCAGGGCCTTGAACCTGGATCCTTGTGCATTGTAATGTATGCACTCAATGAGGTGTGCCACCGCCTGGTCCCCCAATGATATCCTCTGTGCTTGTTTTTATTCTGTCTGCTTTTTTTCATGTATGTCTCAGGGTAGCTTCATGCAAGGTGGTCCCTGGCACCTTCAGGCCAATGACATGTTCTCCAAGGGCTGCAGAGAGCCAGCAGCAGCTCTGAGATTTGCTTCTTACTGGCTACACTATCCTGTCCCCTCTATAAAATCTCAGTCTCTAAGGTCTGCTGCTTTTATATGCTGCTCTCAATCCATAGCTGCAAGTGCCTGTCCCTCAGTCAGCTCAGGCCAGCCCAGCTATGCTTTGGTTGACTCATAAGAAGGGGACAAAGTTACTCTAGAGGGATATAGGCACACCTATCAAAGCAAGAGCATGAGTACAAGCTAGCAACACAGACTTCTGTGCTGGGGTCAGGAGGGGAGAGTTGCAGAAGGTGGGTTTCTGAATGATGGTTCCTCTGGGATTGAGTGGGGGTAGGGAACTTCCAGAATTGCTCAGAGCACAGTTGCCCTTCTAACTTGAATTATTTATTTTTTTTCCAACACCAATGGTGTAGGTAACCTCAGATTGCAGGATGAATGAGTGGCATCAGACTTTTGAGCAAAATGCACTGGTTCCTCCCCACCCACAGAGGGCTCGCCAGCCTCTGAAGGAGTCAGCAGCATTTCAGTGTCTCCTGAAGTCACTTGATGGGCCACTTCGGAAGCAGGTAAAAGAGTTTGTGTTTTCTCACCACATGCACATTGTCATTGTCCATTGCTGAGAAGCTGCTGGTTTTCTTTTAAGTCTTACCACTGTATCCCTTTCCTGGAGTCATGGTAGTATTTGGAGGCGAAGTGACCTATCAACAAAAAGAAACATGATCCAGTGACTGGGTCAGCACTTTTGACACTGGGTAAAGGCTTCTTTCTGTGCACAGAAGTCACCAGATCTACTGGCACATAAGTTGCATATAATATGGAGTTGCACATAATAATGGAGCAATAAGAAGCCCAAGTACTTGAATTGCCTGGGTTCTTTCTTTTTTTTTAATTTTTAAAAATATTTATTTATTCCCTTTTTGTTGTCCTTGTTATTGATGTCATCATTGTTCTAAAAAAAAAAAAAGAATGTTAAGTTCTTTTCACATTTGTACATGGCACAGGTTGAACCATAAAGACAAGTTAACTAAAAGGATTGAACTGATAAAGATGATTATGTCCACTGGATACTATGTTGTACTCGGAGAGTCCTAAATTAGTAGACAGTTTGACCAAGGGCCAAAGAAGAACTTATAGGAAAGTTAAAAAATAATTTGAATTGAGGGATGGAAGAACATATCAGAATTATGGGATACAGCTCATGCAATACTTTGAGGGAAACTTGCAGCTTTGAGTTACTTTCTTAGAAAAGAAGAAAGGCTTTGGGGTGGAGAGTAGATGGTGTAATGGTTATGCAAAGAGATATTCATACCTGAGGCTCCAAAGTCCCAGATTCAATCCCCCCCTTCCCCCACCACCATAAACCAGAGCTGAGCAGTGCTCTGGTTAAAGAAGAAGGAGAAGAGTTTAAAATCAGTGACTTTATCTTCCTTCTCAAGAATTTAGAGAAAAAGAACAAATTAAACTATAAGTCAATAGAAGGGAATAGTAAACATATGAGCAGAAATATACAGGAAAAATAATACAGGAAACCAACAAAAATAGGACCTAGTTCTCTAAAAAGTAAAAGTAAAATTGACACACACACACACACACACACACACACACACACACACACACACCCATAGCAAGTGTGACCACAGGAAATGTGAGGGGAAACACAGATTAGGAAGGAAAGAAATAACTTCAACACACACTCTACAGATATCAAACAATCAAGCAAGGTTAAGATATTATGTGCAACTTATGTGCCAATAGATCTGGTGACTTGGATGAAATGGATACATTTCTTGATAAGCCCAGCCTAACAAAAGTAACATTGCAAAAAGGGAATCTCAATCACTTTATATTCATTAAGGAAAGTGAAGTCACAATTAACTTCTTCATAAAGAAAACTCCAGACCTTGCTATCTTTACTATTGAATTTTATAACATATTGAAGGAGGAAATCACAGCAAGTCTAGACAAGCATTTTCTGAAAACAGAGGAGGAAAGAATGCTTTACAAATTTTATTTTTGAGGTCACCATTACTGTGACACCCAAACCACTGTCCCTCATAAATGCCAACATAATGCCCCTTCAAATACATATGTCTGTGGTCTGTGAGGTGGCACAGTGGGCAAAGCATTAGACTCTCAAGCATGAGGTCTGAAGTTCAGTCCCTGGCAGCACTTATACCAGAGTGATGTCTGGTTCTTTGCTTTCTCTCTGCCTATATCCTTAATGAATAAATAAATAAAAATATATGCCTGTGTATAGGTATACAGAATGTCATATGTGTACATACATACATGTAAATATATATAATAACCATATAGGATGGTTATTATGGTCAGGTGAGGTTTATTGTGGAAATGCAAAGTTGATTTAAATATGAAAATTAGAGACATTTCAAAGAAACATTGATTGAAAAAAACTTTAAAAAGCTCATTTTAGGGAGTTGGGTGGTAGCGCAGCGGGTTAAGCCCAGGTGGCACCAAGCGCAAGGACCGGCATAAGGATCCGGGTTCAAGCCCCGGCTCCCCACCTGAAGCACGGAGTCGCTTCACAAGTGGTGAAGCAGGTCTGCAGGTGTCTATCTTTCTCTCCTCCTCTCTGTCTTCCCCTCCTCTCTCCATTTCTCTCTGTTCTATCCAACAACGACAACAATAATAACTATAACAATAAAACAACAAGGGCAACAAAAGGGAATAAATAAATATTGAAAAAAATCTTTAAAAAAAAGTTCATTTTAGGTTGCCTTACAATTCTATGCAGTTTCAGTTGTTTTGAGCATTAACAGCTTTAGATGACAGTGAACTTCCTGTGAAAGGTGTTTAAGAACATTACAGGCTTATTCTGGACTCAGAGCCTTTTATTAACTTGTAGCTTGTTTTTCTTACTGTTCCACTCACAAATTTTGTTTAAATTTACCCCAAACATTCATTGTATTTCATAACTTTGAAGTGGTTCTTTAAGTTTAAGTTGATATTCACTGGGCACTGTTGTGTGTTTGGAGCTGTGTAGGGAACACAGATGTGACTGTCCCGTCTTCATGGAACATTCAGTTTTGCTGTTGAGGGGTGGGTGGATCTAGTGCTTATATGAGTAGATTTAAACAGAGTTGTATAGAGTTGGAGGGATTTCTTAGGATCTTGTAAGAAGTTCATGTCAGGAAGAGATTTAGGAGTTCCTTGGTTCTGAGTGGTGATTGGTTACCTCTTCCATAGTATGATAGTGGTGTGTGTGTGTGTGTGTGTGTGCGTGCGGTGAAGGTGGGGTGTTTGGTGGGGTGAAGGGTGGTAAGAGCATGAAGAAATGAAGGAGGAGCGAGGAGGATGACAAGGATCTGAGGAAGAAGAGTATAAGAAGGAGAAAGATGGGGTGGAGGCCGAAGGTATAAAGAGGAAGAGTGGGTGGACTATGAAGAAGAGAAGGGTCCTAGAGGAAGCATAGGAAGATGATCAGGGGAGAAGGGTGGAGAGGAGTGGGAAGATGGGGGTAGGAGGGAGAAAGGAGTAGTGGTGGAATCTGGACAGGACCAGCCCTGTGGGGAGGATGAGGACAGACCCTGCACAGGTTTGGACTTGTCCCAGGTCCAGGGACAAAGAAGATGCTCTCATCCCTTGGCTATGCTGCTTCTGCCAGTCTGCCCGTTTCAGGAACCCACTCTGCTGTAATCCCCTTCACACTTCTTTTAGCCCCTGTGTCCCTCAGGATCCTAGAGAGGCAGGACCAGAGTGATGGCACGCTGAGGGAAAGGATGGTAGTCCAGGGTGAGGCTGAGAGAGGCTTGAAGCTAAGTGAGTGGGGGAGGGCTCATTGTCATTGATATGGTGGTGGAAGTAGCCTCCCTGCTGCTCCTAAGCTTGCAGGAGCTAACAGGGTAGGCAGATCCACAGCTAGAATGTGCTTCAGGTGGGCTGGATCCAGGAACTCATGTGATCTGGGTTATACTTGCTTGGCTCTTCCTGGTGTCAAGTGTGTCAGTTTCGGTACACCCAGCTCCTTGTGTCTCATTGGCCCTGGGACATTTTCAAGCCTGTGTTTGGTGACTGCAGTGCTCTGATCAGTTAGCAGGTTCTGACACCCTGAGACCACTCTCTGAAAGAGGGTGGTTTCCCAGGAGGAGCTGATTCAGAAATGAGAGGTCAAAATAGCCAAATAGCCAAATAGGCCAAATAACCAGTTCTACCAGAGGGTCCCCTAGCTCCTGTTGGATGGTTTGTAACTTCCTCCTTTTTCCTAGGGAGTGCTGGAGGTGCTGTCAGAGGTGGGGTGCCACCTGCGTGTGTCGCTCTTTGATGTCACCTACCGACACTTCTTCGGGAGGACTTGGAAGACTTCAGTGAGGCTTGCTGAGAAGCTTTCTGGTCAGCCACCCAAAATGGTCTTTAATGAGGTGCGTAGTGGTGGGATAAGCCTGCTTCATGGGGGACAGTGGGAGTGTGTGATCACAGGGTCTATACACAGAGCAGTGTAGCATTGGAGAGGTTTCTTAGGGTCTGGGCTCCAGTCCTTCCCAGGTTCATCTAAGTGGACACTTCACTTCCATACAGATTCTTTTTTTTTTTTTTTTCCATACAGATTCTTATGTGGAAGCCAAATTCCCCTAATAGATGAATGTGTACGATGAGGGTGCGGGGGGGGGGGGGGGGGGGTTGGGGGGGTGGGGGGGGTGGGGTGGTGGGGGGGCGTCTCCATGGGGGACACAGAGGTCCTATCACCTTCAAAGGACAGAGTGAGGAAAGGATTGATCTTATCTGACTGTCCCATCTCCTCTCCTGTCCTTTTTTTCTTTCTGTGTCTCTTTCTTTTTATATGGAAACATAGAAGGAACTTGACTTGTGTAGGAGGAGGTAGCTGAGCCTAGGTTCAGACTTGCCTGTGTTTCTAGCTAGGCACTTTCTGTGCTGGTGTGGGCCCATGGCAGGGTTTGCCCATGGAGCTCTGTGTCTCTTGGCCTTGCCAATGGGTATTTCCCATTTATTCTCAGTGCTTGCCACCCACTAGCCTTGCATGTGGTGCAAGCAGGTCCTGGAGAGGGAGGTAGGCATTGTGCTCACCTTGTCTGTTGGGGTAACACACAAAGAAGTTACAAATTGTGGTTAAGTTCTTAAAGAGAAACCAATACACTGCTACCCATGAGAAGATGGGGGACACCAGCTTGAAAAAGGGAAGGGGAGCGATATGGCAGGGGAGGGGGATGCAGGGGTTGGGGAGGGAGAGGGGAGGTAGAGGATGGGGAGAGAAAGCTTCAGGGGAGTAAGGTGAAGGGGAATAATGAGATGGAGAGGAGGGAGTTTGGGGAGGAGAGGGTTAGGGAGGAAGGAAAAGGGAGGCTGGGGGGGGGGGGAGATACGGAGTAGGGCTTTCAGTGGAGTATGCTCATTGCATCTTGGATCTGTTGGTGTATACAGGAGGATGGGTACATGCAGCCTGCAGAGGGGTTTGGCTCTGGTACAGAGCTGGGTGGGTCCCATGCAGTTGTTTGAGGGTGATACTGTGCTGATTTATTCTTACTATTATTATTTCTTCAACCAGAGTGCTGTTCAGCTCTGGCTTATGGTAGTGCAAGGGACTGAACCTGGGATTTCAGAACCTCATACCCAAAAATCCTTTTTGCACAACCACTATACTTCTCCGTTGCCTGACAGGCTTTTTCTTGTGTGAGAGTCAGTTCTGAGGGAGCCAGAGTTGTGGAGCTGAATGATCTAGGCAGTGGTGACATAGCCATCCTCAGAGACAGCTTTGCACACAAAGGTCCCCCTTCTCCTGGGACTGCACTGACTGAGGCTGTGCAGCTGTGGTGACTGGGAGAGCTTGTGGCTGTTACCCAGAATTATGAGTGAGTGGAGGTGCGGACTGTGGGCTGTGAGTGGAGGTGTGTATTGGTTCTGACTGGTGTACTACTTGGCATGGCAGGAGATGGAGGTGCCATCTGGAGGTCTGTAAGGTTACACAGAGCCTCGGCATGATAGGTGTCACAGAGCTGAAACGTGTCAAACATGTGCTTGCTTCTCTGGCCCACCTTGTTTAAGAGTCTTTGTGCTGTGACCATGTGTTTGACATGGGCAAGCCCATACAGCGCCTGCCTGGCACTGGCAGTAAGTCACTCCTAGTCTCGGGAAAAGGCTCGCAGGAGGACCTGTGGCTGATGTTGCTGATGCCTGGCCTGGGCTGTCTGGGTTTCCCTTGCAATGTGTGGCCAGGCCTGGGGGCACAGTAGTGTGAGGATAATGTACTGTGAAGTTGGTGGTTTTGTGCCTTCACCTGCTCAAGGATTCCGATCCCACTTGTATGATCTCCCTCTACCTCGCATCGTCCTCCCACTCCGTTTACCTCTAGAAGTCAGTGTGAATATGTCCCTTCTTCAAGGTGACCAAAAAGAGTCAGGTCCTATGGGCGAAGGGCCCATGGTCTCTCTCTGCAAGTTCACTTGGCTACAGTGAGTCCTAGCTTGAAAGGAACATCCAGAGTCAGCACCTTTCCTCCTGGGTTGGTTGGGGTTTTAGCATTCATACCTCCAGGGAGTTTCTGTGGCTACAAAATTGGCTCAAGTCCTCCCCAGAGTGACTCTGCAGGTTACAAGGTCCAAAAATATGGGAGTGGATGCTTGGACCTGGAGCCTGACTCCACAGCCAGTGTTCTGGTGGATTCTCTCAGCTCCAAGTTTAAGAGGGGCCTGAATTTCCCCCTTTGGCAATGTTTCAGAGATATTCAGGGAGGTTATTATGCTCTAAAATCAGTACAAGGCTGCTCTGTGGTCACATGGGATACCTGTCCTGTCCCGCGGGACCTTCAATGTGGATTAACCTAGGAGAGGGAGTGAGGACAAGGACAGGAGGGAAAATGGGGACAAGACGGGAGAGAAATGAGACAAGTCAAGATTCTGATCAAGTCTGTTTATTAGCACCAAAGGTGCTGTTTTTAAGGCCAGGGCAAGGGGGGGAGTTAGCAGCTGGGGACTGTTGATTGAAGTGGTGTGTTGTCATGGTAATCAGCCATTATCTGGAAGGTCCTGGGTGATTCATGGGGAAGTGGAATTGGGAGACAGTAACTTATCTTGTCTGTGAACAAAGACTGTAAGGTGTAAAGAAGCAGGAACTTAACTTTTAAGCAAGGCCGTCTGTGAACAGAGACTCTGTGGTCATGCCAATAGCAACCTTGAGGGCACATGTGGCTCCCCACAGGTACCAGGATGAATCCTCTCATCCATGTCTTCCTCTCTAGCTTAGTTGTTTACTTAGAGTGGCTGGGGCCAGTCCCTGTAGCCAAAATAGTCACAGCTACAACAGGAAAGAGGTCAGACTGAAGGCTTATTGGCTCTTGGGTTTACAGCTCCAGTGACCCCTCCCATGTAAGGGATACCTAGAAATGATTGTCTTCCTGGACTTGTCTGGGGTTTAACATTTGTACCTCTAGAGACATTTTGTCGCCTGAAAAGATGGACTCTGCTTTAGGTATTGCTACATCCCAGAAGCTCTTTCAGGTCCTGATTCAGGTCCAACTTAAGAAACAGGTTTTGTTGCTTGGTCCAAATGTGTTGGAGCACAGTGATTAATTATTATTTTGCCTTCAGCTGGGGCTTGGTGCCAGCACTACAAATTCATTGCTTCTGGTGGTCATTATTTTTCCATTGTTGTTGCTGTTGTTGTTGTTGGATAGAACAGAGAGAAAATGAGAGAGGAGGGAAAGATAGAGAGAGGGAGAGAGAAAGATAGACACCTGCAGACTCGCTTCACTGCTTACAAAACGACTCCCCTGCAGGTGGCTCGAACTGGGATCCTTGCACAGGTCCCTGTGCTTTGCACTGTGTACACTTAACCTGGTGTACCACCACTTGGACTCTGATTCTTATTTTTTTTTAAAATAAGATGATGATAGAGTGAAAGAGACCACAGCACCAAAGCTTCCTTCAATGCAGTGGGGGCTGGATTTAAACCTGGACTATGCACATGACAAAGCAGTGCCCTATCCAAGTGAGATATTTTGTTGGCCCCACAATGACTTTTTGTTGTTGCTGTTGTCATTACCAGGGCTTCACTGCCCTGGGGTGATCCACCTCCCACCCCCACACACATAGTAATTGAGAGACAGAGGGAAAGAGGGAAAGACATTTCAGCACTGAAGCTTCCCTAATACATTGGAGCCAAGCTAGAACCTGGTATCCTGCTTATGACAAAGCAGCCACTCTCCCTGGTGGGCTGTCTTCCTGACTTAGCCCCTCTCCTGCTCAGGTTTAGGCACCTTCTTCACTTGTCTTCTGCTGAGCTGGGGAGATGGGGACATGAGTGAGGGCTGTAGTTCCTAGTTTCTAGGGAGAAGTCTGTACCCTTCAGCCTTGGGTTACTCAGTGGAGAGCACAGCAGGCTCATTGTGGGTGAGCAGAGGGTGTCTGGAGAGGTGATGCTGAAGCCCCAGGAATGATCAGGGAGTTTGCCGTTTCATCTGCAGTGCCCATGGCCAACAGCAGAGGCCAGCGACGCCCTAGCAGTGGATTCTATTCTCAGGAGCATTCTTTGTGCCTAGAACATTCTCTCTTTTCCTTGACAGACCCCAGAAAAATGGTTTCTTCCTTTAACAATGGAATAAAAATCACTCATTTGAGTCTTAAAAAGGTACTCAGTTGGAGTACTACTCAGCAGTGAAAAAAAAGACTACGAGGTGTCCTTTGGGACTAAATGGGTAGTGATTAAGATTAGTGAAGTAAGGAAGTGAAGGACAACTATGGGATGATTTCACTTATATGTGAAATATAGAGAATTGAAACACATGAACTTGAAAATAAAATATTGTCGACCTATATCTGATGGTTACCTTTGGAAGGGGTGGGGCACTGAAGTTTGGGGTGGGAGTGATGTGGAATTATATTCAGGTTTTTTTTATAATCCTGTAAATCACTATTAAATCCATAATAAAATATATACTAAAAATAATGTTAAAAAAACCCTGAGTTCTCCAATAAAGTAAAACAACTACAAAAAAACAACAAAACAAAACAATGGTTTCTGTGCAAGTTTAGTTGACTAAGGAGATTATTCCTTTACCCTGTATGTGTGCATACATAAGTGTGTGTGTGTTTATGAATGTGTACTCATATGCACACATGTGCATTTATAAAGCTGGTCATCCCCATGGGTGGTATTGATAAGCAGGAGGACTCACTACACTGAGTAATTGCTCTGCTGAAACACCCACGAAAGTTGAAAGACAGTTTGCCCTTTTTAGAGATGATTCTGAAATTTGGAAGATCTCTTCCTTTAAAAAAAAAATTAGATGTCTTTATTTTCATGACAGAGAGACAATAGTGCTGTTCAGCTCTATCTTATGCCTGGGATTTCTGGCACCTTGGACAAGTGAGTCTGGTCTGTTACCACTATGCACTCTCCTGGTGTTACTAATTGCCTTTGTTTTCTCCTGTTACTGGTCAGTAGTGACTTGGGGGTGATCTGCTTTGAGACTAGCAAGCTGGCAGTAGCAGGGACCTTATTTGAGGTGATTGTCCAGCTTCAGTGTGGATTCATGAAGTGACCCGGAGAGCAGGGGTTGAGGGTATGTGTGAGTTGTCAGAGGAGCTGTTAGCCTAAAAAGAAGATGCCATTTTATTACTTTGCAAGCAGCATACTGAAAAAAAGAATGGGGGCTGGGTGGTGGTGTACCAGGTTGGGTACACATGTTACAATGTGCAAGGAACCAGGTTTGAGCGCTTGATTTCCACCTGCATTGGGGAAGCTTTGCAAGTGGTGAAGCAGTGCTGCAGGTGTCTCTTTGTCTCTCTCCCTTTCACCCTCTTCCATCTTTTTTCTTTAAATTTTTTGTATATTTATTTACCCCCTTTTTTGTTGCCCTTGTTTTTTATTGTTGTTGTAGTTACTATTGTTGTTATTGATGTCATTGTTGTTAGATAGGACAGAGAGAAATGGAGAGAGGAGGGGAAGACAGAGGGAGAGAAAGATAGATACCTGCAGACCTGCTTCACCGCTTGTAAAGCAACTCCCCTGAAGGTGGGGAGCTGGGGGCTTGAACTGGGATCCTTATGCTGGTCCTTGTACTTCGTGCCACTTGTGCTTAACCTGCTGTGCTATCGCCTGACTCGCCCCTCTCAATTTCTGACCCTCTATCCAATAAGTAAATAAGGATAAAAAAAGTAAGAGACTGGAAAAAGGAAGTCTTGCCTTGGACATGAGCTGGGAGGTCTCTCCCTCAGTGATGAATTCTTGACACTAGGCTCATTGCTTCGGGCAGGGGCTGCCATCTCTCCACATAGCACTAAGTGCTGGCCAACCTTTCCAGGGAGAAGAATGGCCTTTCACTTATTCTGAGACAGTTAATAATTCATTCAGCCTCTCAAAAATATAGCTTTTAAAAATAATCTGGGAAGCCAAAGTTTTGGATATAATTTTCCCTTAAATACTCTCCTTACTAACCACCTTCAGCCTTTCCATGACAGCTGTACTTTCTCTCCTTTCTTTATTTGGTAAAGGAGACTGGATAGCTAGAGTCGTAAGTGGTTTTCTTATTTATTTATAAAATGGAAACGCTGACAAGACCATAGGATAAGAAGGGTACAATTCCTACCACCAGAGCTCCATATCCCATCTCCTCCCCTGATAGCTCTCTTATTCTTTAACCCTCTGGGAGTATGGACCCAGGATCATTGTGGACTGTAGAAGGTGGAAGGTCTGGCTTCTGTAATTGCTTTCCCACTGAACATGGACTTTGACAGGTTGATCCATACTCCCAGCCTCTTTTCCTTGTGGGGCAGAGCTCTGGGGAAGTGAGGCTCCAGGACATATTGGTGGGGTCGTCTGCCAAGGAAAGTCCAGTTGTTATCACGGTAGCATCTGGAACCTGGTGGCTAAAAAAGAGTTAACATAGAGGGAGTTGGGTGGTAGCACAGCGGGTTAAGTGCACGTGATGCGAAGTGCAAGGACTGTCATAAAGATCCGGGTTCAAGCCCCCGGCTCCCCACCTACAGAGGAGTCGCTTCACAGGCGGTGAAGCAGGTCTGCAGGTGTCTGTCCTTCTCTCCTCCTCTCTGTCTTCCCCTCCTCTCTCCATTTCTCTCTGTCCTATCTAACAATGACAACATCAATAACAATAATAACTACAACAACAATGAAAAACAATAAGGGCAACAAAAGGGAACATAAATAAATAAATATTAAAAATAATATGGGGCGTGAGCGCTTCCACACTAGGATCATCATCTCTGGCATTATGCTATTCCACTGCAGAATACTGTGCCCCAGTATGGTTCCGTAGCCCCCATGCCCACTTGGTCGATTCCAAATTATATTCCTCCATGAGGATAATTTCTGGAACCATCCGTTCCACCCCGGTTCCATGGCTGCCAGTTCTTAGCAACATCGCCCCGCCAGATATTCGTCGGGATGTGGCATCATCTAAGTTCATTTCCCACGTCTACGCTCGACCGGACCTGCCAATATACGCGGATATCTTCGCCCACCCTGTCCAACGCTTGACGTCTCGTCATCCAATCTGGTCCCCTACACCTACACTGAACCTCTCTGTTCCAGACTCTTGGAAACAGAGTTGGCAGTCAGCTGAGGTAAAGAACAAACACCTCATCACAGACCCCTGCATGCGTCAACCCGGCTTTGACCTAGCACGTTATGATTGGGCCCTCCTCAATCGCTATTGAACAGGCCATGGCAGGTGCGCTGCTATATTCCATCGCTGGGGAGCCAGAGACGACCCGAACTGCCCCTGCGGCTACAGACAGACTATGACCCACATAGTCAACGACTGCCACCTCTCCAGATTCAAAGGAGGTCTCGAAACTTTACATCAGGCTCAACCTGACGCTGTTGACTGGCTACGGAAGAAGGGCAAATGCTAGAAGAAGAATTTAAAAAAATAATTATTTATTTAAGAAAGGAGACATTAGCAAAACCGTATGATAGGAGGGGTACAACTCCACACAGTTCCCACCACCCGATCTCCATATCCCATCCCCTCCCCTAATAGCTTTCCCATTCTCTATCCCTCTGGGAGTATGGACCCAGGGTTGCTGTGGGTTGCAGAAGGTAGAAGGTCTAACATCTGTAATTGCTTCCCCGCTGAACATGGGCATTGACTGGTCGATCCATACTCCCAGTCTGCCTCTTTCCCTAGTAAAATGGGTCTCTGGGGAAGCAGAGCTCCAGGACACATTGGTGGGGTTGTCAGTCCAGGGAAATCTGGTTGGCATCATGCTAGCATCTGGAACCTGGTGGCTGAAAAGAGAGTTAACATACAAAGCCAAACAAATTGTTGAACAATCATGGACCTAAAGGCTGGAATAGTGCAAATGAAGTGTTGGGTGGTACTCACTGTAGACTCTTGTGTACTTTTGCTTTCAGGTATATATTTTGCCCTAGTTTATGGATACATGTGAACATATGCTCTGTCTCAGGGTAGCTGGACTATATCTAGGTTTTAGGACTATGTTAGGAAGTGAACCACCTGGAATGGAATTAGAGAATACTATGAAAGGAAAGGTCTCACCTGGGTAATGAGGCTGAAGGGTTGTCATTCCACACCTGAAGTCTCTGGACAGAGTCTGAAGCATGCTGGGGTGGCATAAATAAAAAATTTAAAAAGAAAGTTAACATATAAAGCCATATAAATTGTTGACTAATCGTGAACAGAAAGGCTGGAATATTGCATATGAATATTTGGGGTCTCTGTTTTGGAAATAGTTTGTAGGTCTATTTTAGGTATATTCCAAAGGGCCCATAACTTTATTAGTTTTGCCTGAGCCTGACATCTGATATGCAGGTGGACCCAAGTTATTGTCTGGGAAGATGATGTCATGGATGTTAAAAGGTCTAGAAAGCTGGATCAGAGAAGAGAGTAGCTCCCAAATATGGAAAGGTATATACATATTGTTGACTGTAAACCCCATCGATTTGATCTGGAGCCCATCTTCAGCTTAGGAGCCTATGTAACCTCTGCATCCCTTTAAGTCTGAACTTGCATTCTGTGGTCATGAGTAGGAACATTCCGAGTTGCACCAATTTCAGGACCCATCTTCCTCAGGTGGTAGGTAGGTAGAGTATGTTATCCAACCCCACTTCGGAGGATGGAACATTCTCTACTATTGTTGATCCACATTGTGGGCAAGGTCTTATGGGGTCCCCTAAAGGGGTCCATTATGTTGTTCCTGACGGAGATGGCCAGTGATAATGGAGAGAAGGATCTATTTAAGGTCTAGGCTCATTGTATCTATGTGGGAATCCCAGGACTCACAGATTAGGGCTCCAGCTGATGGGGTGATAGTAAAGAGTCATATATATATATTAAATATTTATTAATCCCCTTTTGTTGCCCTTGTTTTATTGATGTCGTCGTTGTTGGATAGGACAGAGAGAAATGGAGAGAGGAGGGGAAGACGGGGAGAGAAAGACAGACACCTGCAGACCTGCTTTACTACCTGTGAAGCGACTCCCCTGCAGGTAGGGAGCCGGGGGCTCGAACCAGGATCCTTATGCTTGTCCTTGAGCTTTGCGCCATGTGCGCTTAACCCGCTGTTCTACCGCCTGACTCCCAAGAGTCATATTTTTTATAACTCTTTTTTTTATATTTTATTTATTTATTAATGATAAATATACGAGGAGAGAGAAAGAGCCAGACATCACTCTGGTACATGTGCTGCCAGGGATTGAACTTAGGACCTCATTCTTGAGAGTCCAGTGCTTTCCACTGTGCCACCTCCTGGACCACAAAGAGCCATTATAAAGTATGCCAGTCTTTTGCCCTTATTCAGCTTTTGTAGTTCTTATTTTGATAAGGTTGGCTTTGGAGTGACTGAGGGAAGTGTAATAGGAAGTAGATGAGGAGGGTATCTAAGTCTAAGTAGAAACTATTTCATTAGGTGTCCTTTATCATGTCCTTTTAGGTCTTTCTACTTGCTTGCTGCATATACTGACTCACTGCAGACTGTTGTGCACTTTTGCTTTCAGGTATATATTTTGCCCTAACTTATGGATACATGTGTACATATGCCCTATCTCATGGGACTTGGTCTATATCTAGGTTTTGAAGTTTTGTTAGGAAGTGGACCACCCGAAATGGAATTAAGGAGTCCTATGAGAAAGGAAAGGTCTCACCCGAGTAATGCTGCTGACAGGTTGACATTCCATGCCTGATGTCTCTGGACACAGTCTAAAGTGAAGCATGCTGAGGTGTACTCATTGCATTGAATAGGTTGGGATCAGCAGATGCAGTATCAGTTGGTATGAATTGAGAGAAGCATGCAGGAGAGTGAGCCCTACCCTAGAGGTTCCAGGACTGGGGGAAAATTGGGCTTTATAGAGAAAGTGGGAGGCTCCTGCTGTCTTAGGCTTTAAGATAGTTATTGCTATAATCATATTATTTGGCAACTGGGTTGACTTTGAAAATCCCATTGTTAGTATTTGCTGTATTATACACGACCTCACCATAATTTATGTCTTTTGATGTTATTTGTATGTAAGTGGTTTTCTTTTTTATATTTATTTATTCCCTTTTGTTGCCCTTGTTGTTTTATTGTTGTAATTATTGTTGTTGTTATTGATGCTGTTAGATAGGACAGAGAGAAATGGAGAGAGGAGGGGAAGACAGAGAGGGGGAGAGAAAGGTAGACACCTGAAGACCTGCTTTGCCGCTTGCGAAGCGACTCCTCTGCAGGTAGGGAGCCGGGGGCTTGAACCTGGATCCTTATGCCGGTTCTTGCGCTTTGTGCCACATGCCCACTGTGCTACTGCCCGACTCCCTATAAGTGGTTTTCTTTTTTTATTATTATTATTATTTATTTAAAAAAGGAGACATTAAAAAAATGCAGGATAAGAGGGGTACAACTCCACACAATTCCCACCACCAGATCTCCATATCCCATCCCCTCCTTTGATAGCTTTCTCATTCTTTATCCCTCTGCGAGTATGGACCCAGGGTCGTTGTGGGATGCAGAAGGTAGAAGGTCTGGCTTCTGTAATTGCTTCCCCGCTGAACATAGCCATTGACTGGTCATTCCGTACTCCCAGATTGCCTTTCTCTTTCCCTAGTAGGTTGGGGCTCTGGAGAAGTGGAGCTCCAGGACACGTTGCTGGGGTCATCTGTCCAGGGAAGTCTGGTTGGCATCATGCTAGCATCTGGAACCTGGTGGCTGAAAAGAGAGTTAACATACAAAGCCAAACAAATTGTTGAACAATGATGGACCTAAAGGCTGGAATAGTACAAATGAAGTGTTGGGTGGTACTCACTATAGACTCTTGTGTACTTTTGCTTTCAGGTATATATTTTGCCCTAGTTTATGGATACGTGTGAACATATGCTCTATCTCAGGGTAGCTGGACTATATCTAGGTTTTGGGACCGTGTTAGTAAGTGAACCGCCTGGAATGGAATTAGAGAATGCTATGAAAGGAAAGGTCTCACCCGAGTAATGAGGCTGAAGGGTTGTCATTCCACACCTGAAGTCTCTGGACACAGTCTGAACTGAAGCTTGCTGAGGTGGTACTCGTTGCATTGATTAGGTTGGGATCAGCAGATGCAGTATTATTTGGTATGAATTGAGAGAAGCATGGAGGAAAGTGCGCCCCACCCTAAGGTTCCAGGACTGGGGGAAATATAGGCTCTATAGTGGAAATATGAGGTTCCTGCTGTCTTAGGGTTCAAGAAGACAATAGATAATTATTGTTAGAATCACATTATTTGGTAATTGGGTTAACTTTGAAAAATCTCTTTGTTAGGATTTGCTGTATAATACCCAACATCACCATAATTTATGTTCTTTGACATTATTTGTATATAGCTGTGCCACTGGTTGCTTCTGTTCTCCCTGGTATATGTTTTTGAGAGAGTCAATATATCAAAGACTCAGCCTATGTATTAAAAAGACTCAAGTCTGTGCTTTAAAAAGTTTGAGACATTCGATCAGTTTTTCCCCTCATATTAATTAAATAGTGATTTATATGACTACAAATAACAGGAGTGTACATAAACACCATTCCCACCACCAAAAGACTGTGTCCCATCTCACCCACACCCCCATCCCACCCACCCCCACCCCAGGAAGCTGAATATCCTTCCTTACCCTCACCCCAGGGTTTTTACTTTGGTGCCCTACTCCAGATTTAGTCAAATCCTGCTTTTAGTTTCCCTTTCTGTTCTTTCTCAACTTCTGTTGATGGGTGAGATCATCCCATACTCATCTTTCTGGCTTAGCTCACTTAACATAATTCCTTCTAGCTCCATCCAAGATGGGTCAGAGTAGGTGGGTTCATTGTTGCTGTGTAGTATCCCATTGTGTATGTATACCACAGCTTTCTCAGCCACTCATTTGTTGTTGGGCACCTGGGTTGCTTCCAGGTTTTAGCTATTATGAATTGTGCTGCTATGAACATAGGAGTACAAACCTCTTTTTGGTTGGGTGTTATGGAGTCCTTGGGGTATATCCCCAATAGAGGAATTACTGGGTCATATGGAAGGTCCATGTGACTGCTCTCTACAGAGGCTAGACCAATTTACATTCTCACCAGCAGTGCAGAAGGGTTCCTCTGTCCCCACAGCCTCTCCAGCATTTGTTGCTGCTGTTCTTTTTTGATGTATGCCATTCTCACAGGAGTGAGCTGGTATCTCAGTGTTGTCTTTATTTGCATTTCTCTGACAATCAGCGACCTGGAGCAATTTTTCATATGTTTGTTAGCCTTTTGGATCTCCTCTGTAGTGAATATTCTGTTCATACCCTCTGCCCATTTTTGGATGAGGTTATTTGCTTTTTTGTTGCTAAGTTTGCTGAGCTCTTTGTATATTTTGGTGGTTAGTCTCTTTTCTGTTGTATGGCATGTGAAGATCTTCTCCCATTCTGTGAGGGGTCTATTTGTTTGTGTGATAGTTTCTTTGGCTGTGCAGAAGCTTTTCAATTTGATGTAGTCCCATTGATTTGTTTCTGCTTTAGTCTTCCTTGCAGTTGGGTTTGTATCATCAAAGATGTCCTTGAGGTTTAGGGGGGAAAGTGTTCCATCAATGTTTTCCTCTAAGTGTTTGATAGTTTCTGTTCTAACATCCATGTCCTTGATCCATTTGTGTTGGTATGCTTCTAATTCTGCTTTTAAAAACCCCTTCTGTTTCATTTGGTTTAATCCCCCCTGCATTCTATTTACATAACACTGTATTCTATTTACATAACCTCTGTTGACAAGCACCATCCTCTCTCCAGGGCATTGGTGGTTCAGTGGTAGAATTCTTGCCTGCTCTGCCCCCTCTCCTTGTCATACCCTGATTTTCACCAGTCACTTTTCTCTCCACCTTCTCTGCGTCACATCCTGTTCCCACCCTACTGGGCTAGTATATTTATAAGGACAAGATTGTAGTTTTTAGTTTATCTTAGCTTGGTATAGATTGCGCTGCGTCCTGCATGAATAAAGAGATACTGCGTACAACCCAGCCATGAGTCCCGGGTCGTCTGTTACCCGCCCGTGAAGCCAGCCCGGCGAAAACAACACATTTGGAGTTGATTTTTGTTTCTGGTGAGATAAGGTGGTTCAGTTGCTTTCTTCTGCATGTTTCACTCAGTTTTCCCAGCACCGTTTATTGAAGAGAGCCTCCTTCCTCCATTAAATACTTTGGGCCCCCTTATCAAAGATTAGATGTCCATAGGTGTGGGGGTTTAGTTCTGGGCTTTCAATTCTGTTCCACTGGTCTGTGTGCCTATTTTTGTTCCAGTACCATGCTGTTTTGATGATGATGGCCTTATAATATAGTTTGAGATCTGGAAATGTGATGCCTCCATTTCTGTTTCTCTTCCTCAAGATTGTTGTGGCAATTCTTGGTGTTTTCTGGTTCCAGATAAATGATTTCAGTTCATGTTCTATTTTCTTAAAGAAGCTTGGTGGAACTTGTAAGTGGTTTTCTAAGATGATGAAACCTAGATTGGGGAGGCTTCCTCCTATAGCCCCTGTGACTTTAGGTATCTGTGGTCATGAGTACATGACCACCCTAGAGAGGAATTTGCTTCTTCTCCCCATGAGCAAAGCCCTGAGAACCCCAACCAAGTGTGTTCATTCTTCAGTCATGAGAACCAAGTGATTTTCCTTTTCAAAGCAGGTGTAATCCTGGTGGACCTCCTGTGTGCTCTTCTCAATGATCTTACTTGTCACCCGGTCCTGGAATTTTTACCAGTTTTTCCCACTGCTGCTACTCTTCCTCCTTTGGGCTGTTCCACAGTATAAATAGCCATACAGAAGCAGGAAACCAACCTCACTTTCAAGATAGTTATTCAGTCTTAATGAATTGCGGAGACCAGTGCCAACTGTGCAGCTTGGGAGGCCCCCCATTCCAATCCCCTATTTATTTCTGGAAGGCTTCTCCCCTCTCCTGTTCCACAGAATATCTTCAAGGGACTCTGGACCAGGAGTAGGAGAGTGACAGAAATGCTTTCTAGATGAAGTAATCTTTCTCCTTGTTTCCAGTGTTGGGATTTAGTTGCATGGTGAAATAATTGCCTACCATTTGGGGACAGTAGGAAGCTTTAAATTTGTCACCTTATGTTGTCATGTGTTCATGGCAGGATGCCGTGGGAGGTATTTTTTGCCTTGGGGTAGCTGAGTGTGTGAGGCAGGAATTGTTCTTTGGACAAGACTTGAGATGATACTGTGTGTGGGTGTAGAAGTTGGCGTGTGAGGGATGTGGGGGTGTGGGCCTGCTCTCTCACTTGTTCTGGTGGGATTTAGACAAATTATTTAAACTCTTTGAAACTACATTATCTATGCAGGATATCTCAATCCTGTGGACATTAAATCATTTTTCTACAGAGACCAGTAGGTTTGTAAGGTATTCATTCAGCATGTATTGGGGGATTTGTGATGTGTTTAGTGGCTGGGCCAAGCCAGTGCATAAGCCAGTATGTCGACCAGAGTTGGAGTTGACATGCTCTGGTCGGTGGGCATCACTGATGGTCTGGGCTGCACAATTCTCTTGGGCTGAGGGATGTGCTTTCTCCATCGTTGTGCTGTTTGCTATGGATTATGGCAGTGTGGAAGCTCTCACTTTGGAACTAGTGCATCTTCCAAAGCAGTTTTCTGAGTGGAGTTCCCTGAACATGTAGTTACAGGAAGGGGTACAGGAAACCCTCTGGTCCCAGGTGGGGACTGAGCTGGCAGTGGAAGCTGGGGTAGTACTTGCGATTCACTTGCCTCCTTGAAGATATTTTATTTGAGGCTTATTTAAATGCCATTGTTTGGAAGATACTAATTTAATTTCTACCCCTCTCCGTGCTGTCCTGGTTGCCTTGCATTATCTTCTGCTTGGTGTCTCCAGGGCCAGGTGGAGTGGCAGATTAGCAGGGGATGCATAGCTGCAGCCTCTCATAAAGGCATATCATCAGAAACCCAATTTCTGTCATTATGAATGAAAAATGGAAATTGAGCCCTGAGGCAAAATGGTGTCTGTGTTTTTGAAGATGAAGGCATTAAGACAAGAGCATTTCAGTGATTTATTAATCTGTTTACCCTGTCAAGGAGGGAACCTGTCAGATGTAGAGGCGTGAGGTGTGATGTGGGGTGAAAGAAAGCCCCACTTGCTTATCTCAAGTATCTTCTCTTGCAGGTAATTTGATGGGCTTGAGTTGAACTTTTGATCATGTAATTTCAGCTGATGCCCAGATTTTTTTCCTCTTGAAGTGTATTGCCTGCCATTAATTGAATGTCCTTAGTCTAAGGGCCTTGTTGGCAGGTATTGTTTGAGTGCAGGTTTTGGCTGATTGCAGTTGGGATTTCAGGCTGATATCTTTTGCCTGCTGAAAGGGAGGAATGATTCCTTCCAGGGCTAGGAGAGGACCTGGAAGTTCCTGGCTTGTCCTCAAGAGGAATAAAGTCTTGTGGTTGTACCCTTGGGGGACTTTCATTGCCTGTGGTCCTCAGCAGAGTATGAACACCTTAATGCTATCTTTATCTTTGAGCTTCTAGGGTTGGATGGGCATTGCTGGCTCCATAGATGCCCCCGCCACCTTTTTTCTTTGTCCCAGAGCACTGCTCAGTTCTGGTTTATAGTAGTGCTGGGGGTTGAACCTGAGAGCTCAGAACTTTAGGCTTAAAAGTCACCTGAATAACCTTTAGGCTGTCTCCTCAGCCCAATGTTCTGAGCTGTGGTGCTGATCCTACACTGCAGGGTCAGCAGATGACAGTGACAGTGGCAATAATCATTGGCCTAAGGATCCCCTCCTTAGAGACAGATGGCCCTGGGCCCTGTTGTCATTGTTTCTGGTTTCAAAATAGTTGTATATCTTGGAAGATGAAAGGAAGAGGCAGCAGTTTTACAAATTGGCACTTGGAACTGATCCCTCCTGTCTTCAGGGAGAATATTTTTTGTTTTTGTTTCCCTGCTAGCAAGGCTATTGCTAGGGCTCAGTACCTGTATGAGTTCACTGTTCCCAGTGCCATTCTTCTCCTCCTCCTCTTTCTCCTCTTCCTTTTTCTTCTCCTTCTGCTCCTTCTTAGAGAGTGATAGATGAGAGGGAGAGGATGAGAGAGGGAGAGAGACATCTACAGCACTGCTCCTCCACTTGGAAAGTTTCCCTGCTGCAGGTGCTTGAGTCTCGGTCCTCTCACATTGTAACTAGTGTGCTTTACTGGTTAAGCCACCACCTGACTTTCAGTGGGAGCAATTTATTTCTCTCTCTTAAAATAAAATAATTTTAATAGGTGTGTGTGGTTAATAGCTGTTCCTGCCCTTTTTTGTGGTCCATTGGCTTGTATGATATTTTTCCATCCTTTCACTTTTAGTCTGGGTTTGTTTTGTTGATTTAGGTGGGATTCCTGCAGACAGTATGTGGTTGGGTTGTATTTTCTCATCCATCTTCCTACTCTGTGCCTTTTAATAGGTGAATTCAGGCCACTGACATTTATTGATAGTATAGATGGAAGATATTTTAATGCCATTATTCTAAAATTTAGTGTTCTGATGTATGGATCTGGTTGATTATACGAGACCTACAGAACTTCTTTTAGGGCAGGCTTGGTGATAATTGATTCCTTCAACTGTTGGTTGTCAGAGAAGGTTTTTATGCCTACATCAAGTTTGAATGACAGTTTAGCGGGGTACGGTAGTCTTGGTTGAGGCCTTTCTCATTGAGAGTTCAGTATATATCTTGCCATTCTCTTCAGGCCTGTAGTGTTTGTGTGGAGAAATCTGCTGCTAATCTTAGGGGTTTTCCTCCGTAGGTGACTCTTTGCTTTTTCTCTTGTAGCCTTCAGGATCCTTTCTTTATCCTTATTCCTTTTCATACTAAATATGATGTGTCTTGGTGTCTTTACGTCTGGGTTAATTGCTTGGTATCTTCTGAGCTTCTTGAACCTTTATGTCTTTTATTTTGTCTAGACTGGAGAAGTTCTCAGCTATTATGTCCTGTAGGATGCTTTCTTCCCCTCCCTCTGAAATAAAATGTTCCCCAATTGCACAATAGGCAGACAGGTATGTCTGCTGTTCCTGTACTTCAGCAAACCTAGGGGACTAGAAATGTAACTAATCAGGTTAAATCATTTTGTTTCGCACAATGTAGCCAACCAAATTATATGTTTAATTTTGTATTCACTTGCATCTTGGTAGCCCAGATTGGGTGTGGAACATAATTAATTAATCCACCTCATGCTTTGTCTTATATGATGACTCACAATGTGACCAATCCATTTGCACATTACCCTTGAACACACATTTGATTGGTGCACCTTGTTTTTAATTTACTTTTTATTTAAGAAAGGATAAATTAACAAAACCATAGGGTAGGAGGGGTACAACTCCATACAATTCCCACCACCCAATCTCCATATCCCATCCCCTCCCCTGATAGCTTTCTCAATTCTCTATCCCTCTGGGAGTACGGACCCAGGGTCGTTGTGGGTTGCAGAAGGTAGAAGGTCTGGCTTCTGTAATTGCTTCCCTGCTGAACATGGGCATTGACTGGTCGGTCCATACTCCCAGTCTGCTTCTCTCTTTCCCTAGTAGGGTGGGTCTCTGGGGAAGCGGAGCTCCAGGACACATTGGTGGGGTCTTCAGTCCAGGGAAACCTGGCCAGCATCCTGATGGCATCTGGAACCTGGTGGCTGAAAAGAGAGTTAACATACAAAGCCAAACAAATTGTTGAGCAATCATGGACCCAAAGGTTGGAATAGTGGAGAGGAGGTGTTGGGGGGGGTACTCACTGCAAACTCTAGTGTACTTCTGCTTTCAGGTATATATTTTGCAGTAGTTTATGGATACGTGTGAACATATGCTCTCTCTCACAGAACCTGGTCTATATCTAGGTTTGGGGACTTTGTTAGAAAGTGATCCACCTGGGATGGAATTAGAGAATACTATGAAAGGAAAGGTCTCACCTGAGTAATGAAGCTGAAGGGTTGTCATTCCACACCTGAAGTCTCTGGACACAGTCTGAGCTGAAGCATGTTGAGGTGGCAATCGTTGTGTAGATTAGGTTGCGATCGGCAGATGCAATATTGATATGGATTGGGAGAGGCATGTGGGAAAGTGGGCCCTATCCTAGGTTCCAGGACTGGGAGAAATATAGGCTCTATAGTGGAGATGTGAGGTTCCTGCTGTCTTAGGGTTCAAAAAGACAATGGATAGTTAATGTTATCATCACATTATTTGGTACTTGGGTTAACTTTGAAAAGTCCTTTTGTTAGGGTTTGCTGTATAGTACCCAGTATCTTGTAAATAGCTGTGCCACTGGTTGCCTCTGATCTACTTGGTCTAGGCTTTTGAGAGAGTCTGCATATCAAATACACAGCCTATATATTAAGAAAACTGTGTTTTAAAAACTTCGAGACATACAATTAATTTTCCGCCTCATATTAATTAACTAGTGATTTATATGACTACACTTTACTAGGAGCATACATAAACACCATTCCCACCACCAAAAGACTGTGTCCCCCCCCACCCTCCCACCCCCCACCGGCCCAGGAAGCCGCATGTCCACCCCCCCCCCCACCACAGGGTTTTTACTTTGGTGCCCTACTTTCAATTTAGTCAGATCCTGCTTTTAGTTTCCCTTTCAGATCTTCCTTCTCAACTTCTGTTGATGGATGAGTGGGATCATCCCATACTCATCTTTATCTTTCTGACTTAGCTCACTTAACATAATTCCTTCTAGCTCTGTCCAAGATGGGTCAGAGAAGGTGGGTTCATTGTTCTTGATAGCTGTATAGTATTCCATTGTGTATATATACCACAGCTTTCTCAGCCACTCATTTGTTGTTGGGCACCTGGGTTGCTTCCAGGTTTTAGCTATTATGAATTGTGCTGCTATGAACATAGGAGTACAAACCTCTTTTTGGTTGGGTGTTATGGAGTCCTTGGGGTATAACCCCAGGAGAGGAATTACTGGATTGTATGGAAGGTCCATGTTTAGCCTTGTGAGAGTTCTCCAGACTGCTCTCCACAGAGGCTTGACCAATTTACATTCCCACCAGCAATGCAAAAGGGTTCCTCTGTCCCCACAGCCTCTCCAGCCTTTGTTGCTGCTGTCCTTTTTGTTGTATGCCATTCTTACAACAGGAGTGAGGTGGTATCTCAATGTTGTCTTAATTTGCATTTCTGTGACAATCAGAGACCTGGAGTAGTTCTGCATACATTTGTTAGCCTTTTGGATCTCCTCTGGAGTGAATGTTTTGTTCATATCCTCTGCCCATTTTTGGATGGGGTTATTTGCTTTTTTGGTGCTAAGTTTGCTGAGCTCTTTATATATTTTGGTGATTAGTTTCTTGTCTGATGTATGGCATGTGGAGATCTTCTCCCATTCTGTGAGGAGTCTTTTTGTTTGTTTAATAGTTTCTTTGGATGTGCAGAAGCTTTTCAATTTGATGTAGTCCCATTGGTTTGTTTCTGCTTTAGTCTTTCTTGCAATTGGGTTTATTTCATCAAAGATGTCCTTGAGGTGTAGGTGGGAAAGTGTTTTACCAATGTTTTCCTTTAAGTATTTGATTGTTTCTGGTCTAACATCCAGGTCTTTGATCCATTTGTCGTTGATTTTTGTTTCTGGAGAGATAAAGTGTTTCAATTTCATTCTTCTGCATGTTTTAACCCAGTTTTCCCAGCACCATTTATTAAAGAGAGCCTTCTTCTTCCATTTAATTTTTTGGGCCCCCTTATCAAAGATTAGATGTCCATAGGTGTGGGGATGATTGGTGCACCTTGTAACCAATCAAATGTACCACCTTGTAACCAATCAAATGCTGCTCCCGGCTTGAAGGGTATATAAGCAGCTTTCCAAATCAGGGAGGGGGCTAGCGTGGCAGGAGTCTGCTAGACACCACTGGTGTAATAATGTACTTCTCTGACCTCTGCGTGGTCATAACCTTAGATTCGTTCTTTAGATCTGCTGCACCCTGGAGCTGAAACACTTGGAGCTGTAACACTCAGAGCTGTTCTGTGGATATTTTTTCATAACACCTCTCTTTCTTCCTCTGGCAATCCAATAATGCCTATATTACTTCTTTTGAAGTCATCCCACATGTCTCTGTTGTTATTTTCAGAATCTCTTAATCTGAAATCCCTTCCTTCTTTCTTAGTTTTCTCTAATTCATCCTCAATCTTGCTAATTCTGTTTTCTGCCTCATTTATTCTATTCTCTCTCCCCTCTGTTGTTTTCTGTAGCTCAGCTATTTTACCTGTTACCCTGTTCTGATACTGTATTAGCTCATTCAGCTAGTTGTGCTCTTAGCTCAGCTATTTCAGCTTTCAGCTCTCTGATCTTTCCAAGTCTCATTTGTTGTTTCTGCATTTCTGATGACAATTCTTTCAAACTGTTTCCTCACTCCTGTGACTAATTCCTCAATTAGTGTTTGGATCTTGTCCTCATTCTTCTGTGCTTCTACTTTTTGTTTTTTTGTTTGTTTGTTTTGTTTTTTTAATCTGGGCTTTTGTCCTGGTTGACTTCTCCACTGTTTCTTCTTGGTTTAACCATTGTATGTCGTATGTTGATGTCCCTCTCTCAGTACTATTCAATCCACTAATCCCTCGTGCCTGGATTGATTTGATTCTAAGTAAGATACTTAAAGAGTTCACAGTTATGGAAATTAACAGTTGTTTCAATGTTGTTTCAATCCTGAGGTGAAACAAGGTGGCTGTTAAACCCTCTTTTGTTCTTTATTTTCCCTGTAGGATATGGGAGCCCGTGGGCTTTTTTTTTTTTTTTTTTTTTTTTTTAACCATACGTAGATTTTTCAGCTTAATTACTCACTCCTAACCTCAGACAGAACAGGGTGGGGGAGAGATAGCACAGTAGTCATGCAAAGAGACTCCCAAGCCCCAAGGGGTCCAAAGCCATAGGCCCAATTCACCTTCTCTGACAGCAGCCAGAGCCAAGCTAGGTAGCAGTTGTTGGCCTTGTGAGTTTCTAAACAAATCTTGTTTTTACTCTATGGGTTCTGAGGCAGTTATTCAACATGTCTCTGAATTCATTAGGACAACAATGTGGAAAGGCTGCCACTATACAGCCCCACTTCTGGACCACTGGGAGTGTATGTCTTCTCCTGAGTTGCCCAATCAGGTCTCTGCCCCCAGTGTCAGCACAAGGCCTCCCCACTGCTGCTCCAGCCTCCAAGGGACAGTAGCAATGTAGACTCATAGATGCATTTGGTGAGCCTTAGGGAATCCTCTCCTCCCCTCAGCAGTTTATTTGTTGATAAAACTCAGACCAGAGAGGGTGCCTTAACTGGCAAACTGCCAGACTGCCAGTTGCTCCTGCCAGACTGCCAGACTGCCAGTCGCTCCTGAATACACACGGGCTTTCAGCCCCAGGAATCTCTCCTTAGGCCCCTGTCTGTCTACAAGCCGCACATGTTTGCACTCACCTGTGACTTGGTTCCCAAAGTATTCTGAGTCTTGTCTTGTGTTCTCAGGTGATCTTATTTGTTATTCTTAGTTGACTGAAGAGAGGAGAGAGATGCAGCTGCTGCTACTCTGTAGCTCCGCCTCTGGAAGTCCCTTCCTTCCTTCCTTCCTTCCTTCCTTCCTTCCTTCCTTCCTTCCTTCCCTCCCTCCCTCCCTCCCTCCCTCTTCCTTCCTTCCTTCCTTCCTTCCTTCCTTCCTTCCTTCCTTCCTTTCCTTCCTTTCCTTCCTTCCTTCCTTCCTTCCTTCCTTCCTTCCTTTTCTTTCTTTTTTTCTTTTTTTTAAACCAAAGCACTGCTCAACTCTGGCTAATGGTGGTACAGGGAACTTTGTCCTTGTTTCTTAAGTTCCACCTATAAGTGGGATCATCTGGTGTTAAATGTCTTTCTCTTTTTGGCTTATCTCACCTAACATGTTACCTTCAAGTGTCATCCAAGAAGAGGCAAAGGAGATAACTTCATCATTTTAAACATCTGGATATATATATATATATATATATATATATATGTCATCACTTCCTTTTTTAATATATTTATTTTCCCTTTTTTTTGTTGCCCTTGTTTTTTAACATTGTTGTGGTTATTGATGTCATTGTTGTTGGACAGGACAGAGAGAAATGGAGAGAGGAGGGGAATACAGAAGAGGAGAGAAAGATAGACACCTGCAGACCTGCTTCACCACTTGTGAAGCGACCCCTCTGCAGGTGGGGAGCTGGGGCTTGAACCAGGATCCTTATGCTGGTCCTTGTGCTGTGTGTCATGTGCGCTTAACCCCCTGCACCACCATCCGAATCCCTTATCACCACTTTCTTAGCCACTAGTCTGTCACTGGACACCTGGGTTACCTCTGAGTTTTGGCTATTTAAAATTGTGCTGCTGTGGACATAGGTGTACAAAGATCTGTTCTAGTATGTATTTTTATTTCCTTTGGGTAAATCCTCAGGATAGAAATTTCTTTTTTTTTTTTTTATTTATTCCCTTTTGTTGCCCTTGTTGTTTTATTGTTGTAGTTATTATTGTTGTCATTGTTGATTGTTGTTGGATAGGACAGAGAGAAATGGAGAGGGGAGGAGGAAGACAGAGAGAGGGAGAGAAAGATAGACACCTGCAGACCTGCTTCACTGCTTGTGAAGCGACTCCCCTGCAGGTGGGGAGCCAGGGCTTGAACCAGGATCCTTATGCGGGTCCTTGTGCTTAGCGCCACTTGCGCTTAACCTGCTGCGCTACAGCCCGACTCCCAGGATAGAAATTTCTGGGTCAGGACTTCTGGGAGGCGTGGCCATGGAATAACTGGGACCACATCACCTCTCCTCCTAAGACAACAAATAAATACAACTAGAGACCCAACTGAAGCCATAATCTATAGCTGAAAGTTCTGCAGCCTCAGGTGGGTGCTTGCCTGTGGTTGGAGCAAATGGGGGTGAGGGAACAGCAAAGTCAAGTCAGAGATCTCTTTCTGGGTGCTGCGGATGCTCACCTGCACCATTTTGGTGATTTCACTTTTAGCACAGCAAGCAACATTGTTCCTAGTGCCGGAAGAAAAGAGACAGGGACTTAAAACCTCTCAGTCTTTGACTCAGGGGCTTTAGCCTTCTGAATTTAAGGCAAGGACACAACATAAAATAGGGCATTTGTGACCACAAGACAATCCAAAGCAACCACTCCCCCACCCATCTCACCTGCCACATATACAAACAAGAGTAACCTAGAGATCACAATAGCACCACCTGCTGGCCATCATTAACCAGCACACACAAAAAATGTGCAAGCAGAGAAACAGAACTAAACAGCCAACTATGCTGGATCAGCCAGACAGAAATGAAATAGGAAATCCAAGGAATTACAGATTTGGAGAGTCTCTCAGAGACAGACTAAACAGATCTTATTATGAGGACTCTCCAAGAAATTAAGCAAGAACTAAAAGAACATGTTACTATGGAATTAAAACACATGAGAGAGGAACTTACAACAGAATTCACTAAGAATTTTCAAATCTTGAAAGAAGAACTTCAGTCAGAACTCCAGGGAGTAAAAGACACTCTAACTGCAATCCATGCCCAGGTAGAAGGCTTAGGAAGTAGATCCACACATTCAGAAGAAATAATCTCCAGTCTAGAAGATACGGCCAGCCCACTCTTTCATTTGTTTTTTCCCCCAGTAGGGAACTACTGGCTTATGGTGAGGACAGAGCCCACAGGCAGAGCCACTACACCAGCTCGGCAGTCTCCACTTTTTCAATTGAAAGATGAGGAAGAGGAATGGTTTAGAAAGACTGAATATAAGAGTGATGGTATATAAGAGTGATGGTATATAAGAGTGATGGTATATCTGAATATAAGAGTGATGGTATATCTGAAGAGGAGGACAAGACCCAGAGTCCATTTTCAGAGCAATTTTAGCTGAGAACTTCCCTCACTTCAGATACCATCAGAACATATTCATTGAAGAGGCAGAATGATCACCCAGATTTATAAGTACAAAAAGACCAGAGCCAAGGCACATTACTGTAAAACTATCAAAAGTGGGGGGGTGTTGGGCGGTAGTGCAGTGGGTTAAGTGCACGTGGTGCAAAGCACAAGGACCGGCATAAGGATCCCAGTTCGAGCCCCTGCTCCCCACCTGCAGGGGGGTAGCTTCACGGGCGGTGAAGCAGGTTTGAAGGTGTCTGTCTTTCTCTCCCCCTCTGTCTTCTCCTCCTTTTTCCATTTCTCTCTGTCCTACCCAACAACGATGACATCAATAACTATAACAATAAAAACAACAAGGGCAACAAAAGGGAATAAATAAATAAAATAAAATATTAAAAAAACAAATATGAGGGAGAAATAAAGTTCTTTTCAAAGAACTAAAGAAATATGCCACAATCAACCCCACCTTACAAGAACTACTGAACCTAGTCCCACAAGAAAGGAGGAAGCAAAGGAATACAAGTTCCAAACACCAAGTTGCAGATGCTACCATGATGTCAACCTAACTCGCCTAGACAGATGACCTCACCAATGTACCGTGGAACCCCACCTCTTCAGAGCCCTGCCCTAGTAGGGAAAAATAGGGACAGGTTGGGAGTATGGATCAACCTGTCAATGCCCATGTCCATCAGAGAAGCAATTACAGAAACCAGACCTCCCACCTTCTGCACCCCATAATGATCCTGGGTCCATGCTCCCAGAGAGATAAAGAATAGGAAAGCTTCCAGTGGAGGGGATGGGATATGGAACTCTGGTGGTGGGAAATGTGTGGATTTTTACCCCTTTTATTCTATGGTTCTGTTGATATTTTCTATTTTTTTTATATTTTACAAATAAATTAAAAAAAAAAGAAAAGAAAGGAATAGAGGCAGGACCATAGAAAAAATTGCCAAATGTATATAACAAGAGATAGATAGCTATAGAAATAATAGTCAACTTAATATCTGAATCCTTGGGAGAACTGCTTTCCAATGGAGGGAATGGTGATACAAAATTTTGTTGGTGGGAATGGTGTGGAATTATACCCATGTTATCTCATAATTTTGTAAAACAATAATAATCACTAATAAAAAAGGAAAAGAAAAATTCCTGTATCAAAAGGTAGATCCATTTCTCATGTTCTGAAAAATCTTCAGACTGTTTCCACAAGGGCTGGACCAAGTTACATTCCTACCAGCAGTGCAAAAATGTGTCTTTTAGGGGAAAGCAGTTTCTAAGCTGGAATGTTTGGTACTTCCAATGCTGGTGCATTCCAGCATAGTTGGAAGTGTTTGCTTTAGGGCCAAAAGAAAAAGTGGGCAGTGTTCACAGAGCTGACATGCACTGGTATAAATTTAAAAGGTGAGATAAAGACAAACTTGGCCTTTACAGTATATATATATATATACATATATATATATATATATTTTTTTTTTTCCCTTGAGCCTTGGGAACAAAAACAATTCTCTCTTGGTTCAACCACCTGTCAGCTGTAAGTGGTTATTATTTCATCATTTTGCAATAAAAGATAATAGAATAACGATTTATGTCATATGGCTGATGTTTTAATGTGTCTCTCTGTTATCCTGACCTGACAATTTATGATTATAGTGAATGTTTTTTTTTCAGGACACCATGGTAATGACTTGTTAATGGGGATTAGTCCAAGTTGCAGAAACCCAGGCCCTGCCTAACCCCTTTCTGCCTTGAAGGGGAGGGTGGTATTTTTGCTCAGCTGATGGTACTGCTCCCATACTTTAACCCTCCCACATAAAAGTTGGGTTTTGAGGAGTAGTGAGTCCAGAGTTGTACCTGAGCTCTGGTGGATGACTACTACCTATTGATTCTAAAACCGAGTCCATACTCTGGTCTCCATCTTCTGCATTGATATTTATAAGTTTTTTAATTCATTATTATTTTATTTATGGAGCTGGGACCTCATACATGTGAAATTTCATTGCCTTGGGCCACTTTTTCATTCAGGTAAAGAACCAGAGAAAGGGAGGGAGGGAAGAGGGAAGGGAAGCCAAAGCCCCAGAACTTTCTCTGGTGTCAGCTATCTTTTCAGGCTCACATTTGTTAGTTTGACATATGAAATAGCAGCAGCATGAAGGGACCTCATTTCCAGATGGGCATGGGCATCTCAGCTGTGTGGTGGGCTGCCTTCCTTCTTCTGAGTCTCCCTCCCTACCCCCTAAGTCAGGAGGTACAGAAATGGAGAACTTGCATTTTCATGAGAGAGAATGGGAAGTTTGCGGGTAGAAATTTAAATATCATCTACTTGGCAGCCCGTCCAACTTCTTGAAATAAAATAATCTCAAGACGAGTTCCTTATAAAAAGGTGGTGTCTTGCTTTGAGCTGGGCATATGATATAGCTCCTAGAGAAATGATATTGTGGTGGGGAGGTGGCAGAGTGGGCAAATCATAGGACTTGCATGTGTGAGGACCTGGGTTCGTCTTCATAGGCTAGAGCATGACCCCACCATTGGAGCCTGGAGCCCTGCCTCTCCAGAGCACTGCTCCACTAGGAAAAGAGAGAGACTGGCTGGGAGTACGGATCAACTTGCCAATGCCCATGTTCAGCAGGGAAGCAATTACAGAAGTCAGACCTTCCACCTTCTGCACCCCGTAATGACCCTGTGTCCATACTCCTAGAGGGATAAAGAATAGGAAAGCTATCAGGGGAAGGGGTGGGATATGGAGTTCTGGTGGTGGGAAAGGTGTGGAGTTGTACCCCTCTTATCCTGTGGTTTTTGTCAGAGTTTCCTTTTTATAGATAAAAATTAAAAAAATCTATAAAATATTTATTTTTAAAGAATTTATTTATGATGAAGTAGAGAAGGAACCAGACATCACTCTGGTACATGTGCTGCCAGGGATTGAACTCAGGACCTTATGGTTGAGAATCCAGTGCTTTATCTACTGCATCACCTCCCAGACCGCATATTTATTTATTTATTTATTTTAGATAGAGACAAAGAGACACAGAGAAAAAGTGAAAGGAGACCATAGCACTAAAACTTCCGTCAGTGCATGGGGGCAGGATTCAAACATGGGTTGAACACACAGCAAAGCAATGCATTATCCAAATCAACTATTTCACTGGCCTGAAATAAAGAAATCTTAACAAAAGAAATTTCAGAGTCCTGTTTAGCATTAATAAAATTAATTAAGCTATGACTTTATGATACAGCATTAAACAGGGATTAGAATAAATATCGACATTTGTGGGCAGAGTGGATGTTGTGTTCTAGGGGTGAGACAGCATTTATGTGAAGACTGGGGTGGGGTGTAGGGGGAGGTGAAGGAGGGCCATTGTGGCCTTAGCTGTGCTTCCTTCTCTGCAGACTATACACACCATTCCTGCCTCTGTCTGAGCTATCCTCTCGCCTCTGCTTTGCAGCCCTTGTATTTCCACACATCCTTGAACCACCCAAACATTGTGGCCGTGGTAGAAGTGGTCACTGAAGGCAGGAAGCGAGACGGCACCCTCCAGACCTTGTCATGTGGGTTTGGAATTCTTCGGGTCTTCAGCTGCAAACCGGAATCTCCCACCTCTGCCTCCCAGGATAAGCGGTACCCAGGGGTCCCCACATTCATGGGTCTTCCCTCTTTCTGTGTGACTTAACTGCTCATCATTTGGACATAATAAGGTGCTTTACGTTGTGTTCATAACAGGATACTGTGGGAGGTTTCTTTGGAGTAAGTAATCCAAGAAGGTGTTTGTAGGCCAGTGTTGGGCTAGAGTTGATGTGTGATGGATGTGGGGGTGTAGGTCTGCTCTCTCACTTATTCCTGTGGGACTTAAGGCTGCTTATCTTTTTTTTTTTTTTTTTTAATTTTAGTTTTATTGCCACCAGGGTTATTACTGGAGCATAGTGAATCCACCTTTCCTGGTGGCCATTTTCTCTCTTTCTTTCTTTCTCCCTTTTTCTTTCTTTCTCTCTTTCTTTTTTTGATAGGACAAAGAGAAACTGAGAGGAGAGGGGAAATAATAGAGGAGAGAGACAGAGAGATACTTGCAGCACTACTTAACTTCTTGTGAAGCTTCCCCTCCTTGCAAGTGGGGACCAGGGACTTGAACCTGGGTCCTTACATATGGTATCATAAGTGAGTGTACCACTTTCTGACTCTTAAGCCCGTTTATTAAACTAAAGGAGCAGAATAACATGCATCTCAATGGCTCTTGTGGGTATGAAATCTTGTTTTATACAGACAAGCATCAGTAAGTAGTAGGTATTTATTCAGCAGATATTCGTGGACATGTGTGTTCATTGGCTGGACAAACTTGGTGGTTAATTACTGTGTCATCATCACTTCAGCTGGGGTTGAAATTGACATTCTGATCAGGGTTCTCAGCCTGGGCATCACTGATTTTCTCAATGGAGATAGATTCTCTTGGTGGATGCTTTCCTGTGTAGTGTGGGATGTCTGACCAATGGGTAACAAAAGCACCTCCTACCCCCCTCACCCTTCCAGGGTAACAACCCCAAATATCTTCAGATATTCCAACGTTCCTGGGGGACAAAAATCATCCCAGATTAAGAAACACTGCTCTATAAACCCAGCCATGAAAATTATCAAGCATTATTGTCTTTCTTGGGACATTTTAGAGTCTGATATATTTCCCTGGGGCTATTTTCTAGTGCCTAGTAGGGGGGCTGTTTTAGGACAGTGCTGGGTGTGCTGGGTGAGCACTCAGGCTTTGGGAACCACCTTTATCTTCTGGGAGGCTGGGATTATATGATATTTAAAAATCTTTAGTAGGTGTGGGTGTGGTTGGGTCCTTACGCACTGTGTGAGATGTCAAGTGCTAATGTGTGTTGCCTGGTCATATTTTGCAGGCTGAAGCTG
Organism: Erinaceus europaeus; assembly: GCF_950295315.1. Lineage (NCBI taxonomy): Eukaryota > Metazoa > Chordata > Mammalia > Eulipotyphla > Erinaceidae > Erinaceus > Erinaceus europaeus. Next base: position 41,122,480 of record NC_080172.1, on the reverse strand, counting down.
TATTATGGCACCCCCAGAGCCCTGTTGCATCCACTCCTCCTCGATCCCATAGAACGTAAGAGACGGGCCGTCTGCTGTCCTTGGCATCACATGCTCATCTTAAAACTTTCCCAAGAACTTTACTCCCATCCCTCCTCCACTCTCTTTCTCTTTTAAAATGGCAACACTGGAGAATGAACTCAAGGCCTCATGTATGGATAATACTGTTGATACTTGGATCCAACTTTCTCATGTCTTATTTGGAAGGAAGTGTAGAGTGAGAGAGAGAGACAGAGAGAAAGGAAACACAATAGAACTGTAGTCCCCTGCATAGAGCACCCCTGGTACTGTCTCTGATGCTTCCATGTAGTGCTGGGGCTCAAACCCAGACCTCAGGTATGGTAAAGCACATGTGCTCTACCAGGTGAACTATCTCTTGGCCGTTTCACAATTGGTTCTGTTCTGTGATCTTTTCTCCAAGCAAACCATTACCAGTTTAGCCCATTTATCTCATAGATTTGGGCAAAATGAATCATGGGCTTAGATTTTTGAATATTGAAAGACTGGAGGTCACTACCTGGAAGAAAGGCCTGTGGGGCAAAGCCTGTGGGGAGGCCGGGGGCTGGGGTGTGTGTGTGTGTGTGTGTGTGTGTGTGTGTGTGTGTTGGGGGCTTTGGCCTCCTTGCCTGAGGATCACAACTTTACCACCTGAGGAAGGAGGTACCACCCATCACTGGCCACCAGTTGTCCCAGAAAGATGTGACTGTAAAGTCCCTGGTTGTATCTAGGATAGACATCAAGGTCTTGCTGCTGTGGATACCCGAAGATGAAGGTTCTAGAACACTGCTATATTGTAGGGGGTTAGCTCTCAGGGCTACCACAGACCAGAGCAGACCAGAGCAGAGGGGGAGCTTCCTGTCATACCTCTGCCTCCTTCCCCTTTCGCAGCAGCCTGGGCACTTGTTTGGGTGGTGGGGGGGGATGAGCCCATTAGATTTCTGACCAAGTGGAGGATAGACAGAAGTGAGCCTAGTGGAGATGGTGATGGACTCAAAGGCTCTTTGAGAGGCTCAAGGCAGAAGTCATGCTGACTGGGGTGAGAGAAAGTGTACAGGATTACATGGTAGAAGGGGATCTGTGTGAGAAGGCCACTATTTGTCTGAGGTACACATTTGTCTGTTTTTTGTGGAGGGAATCTTGTGCCTGTCACACAGCCTGGGTTACAAAATCAGACCAACCCCAGTCCTCACATCGCTACTCAAGTAGAGTGCTCAGTCTAGGAGAGGATGGCTTCCCTTTATAGTGTCCTCGCCTGCCTCTGAACTTGGAGACCAAGATATGCCTGGGAAAACCTGTGCTATTGCTGTTCTGTGGGGAGAGGGCAGCTTGAGATTCTCCATGTTCAGTTGAATACAGGTTTCTATTCCATTGCAGTTTCACTTGAGAGTTATTAGAGTGATTCTTTTCTACTTAGTGATGGAACTAACAACATTCTAAAAATACTTTCCCTTTCTCTCTGTGTGTGTGTGTGTTTCCTAAGATTCTCAGTCTGTTGACTGGTTTGCCAGATATGCTTTGGTTTCAGCTGCCACACCAGGTGTTTTCTCCCCCAGAAAGCAAGCACATGACTGTCATTGAGAACTGCAGCCTGCAGTACAGCCTGAGGCCATACCTGCTCCTGGAGCCTGCCTTTCACCTTTTTCCTGAGAACCTTCTGGTGTCTGGTCTGCAGCACATACCTGGCCTCCTCCCAGCTCTTGGAGAAATGGGTAAGGTTGTTTGGCTTTTCTCTGTTTTGCGAATCTGTGGGGCTTACAGTTGGACCTCCCAGGAGTGGGGTGCTCTGTGGTTATCCCCAACAGGACATGGCTAGACACCTTCAGCAGACAGCCTGGTGGTGAGAGGGATGGCAGTGTCAGCCCCACGAGTGTTGCCCATGTCTCAGTCTTTGTCTTTTTGCCTTAGGCATTCATATTATTATTATTATTACTTTGTTGCCACCAGCGTTATCTTTGGGGTTTGGTGCCTTCATGAGAAATTCACTATTCCCACTGGCCATTTTTTTTTTTTTGTTAATAGAAACAGAGAGAACTTGAGAAGGGAGGAGGAGATAGAGGGAGAGAGACACCTGCAACATGGCTTCACCACTTGTGAAGCTTTCCCCCTGTAGCTGGGGACTGAGGGCTTGACCCAGGTTCTTGCATTGGTAATGTGTGTGGCTAACCAGGTGTGCCACCACCCAACCATGTATATGAAATGCCACTAGGGTTATCTCTGGGGCTTTCTGCTTACACAACTCTACCTTTCCTGGTGACCATTTCTTTTTCCCTTTTAGATAAGGGATGGGGAATTTCTGATTTTTGGAGTGAAATAGCTTGGTATGATTTTGCCAAGTTAACTGAAGCTTTTTTCATAGTAAAATTAAGTGTTAACTTTTAAGTTTATAGTTTTGTATGGCCCACCCACAAATAATGCTATAAATATTTGAATGGACCTTGATGGAAAAATGATTCCCCCCCCTGTTTTAGATAAGGGTGAGAGGCAGAAATAGAGAGGGAGAGAAGGGCAGAGAGAGGAGAGACAGTGCAGCACCACTTCACCTCTTATGAATCTTGTTGCCCCCACCCCTGTAGCACATTCTCCCAAGTAGGGGCCTGGGTCTTAAACCTAGGTGCTTTCGCATAGTAATGTGTGTTCTTTAGTGGGTAAGTCACCTGTCAACACTGTGAAAGGAATTAACTAATGTATTTTGTCATCTGTATGATTTTTCTGCTCCTGGTGGACATTTATTTATTTAAAGATAGAGGGTGAGAGATAGAGAAGGAGAGATACCACAGCACTTCTCTACTGCTTATACATCTCCTTTGCATGGTGTTTCCATGCTGTGTTTAGGGGATGCGAACGCAGGTCCTTCCCATGGTAAAGTGTGTGCTCTACTTGGTGAGCTGTCTCCTAGTTTCTCCTTGAGAAATGTTTTTATGAGATAGTTTAGATTTTTATATTTGTAGCCAGGAGACTTACTGCACCAATGACTTGTTTAAAACATATATTTTTAAAATTGATTTATTATTATGAAAGAGGAGGGGGAAAGAGAGGCCAGAGCTCAATTTATGCTGAGCTCTCTTAGGCATAGTGGTACCAGGGATTGAACCTATGGCCTCAGGTATACAAGTTCTATATCTGACAGACTGAGTGATCTTCCTGGCCCTTGACACAGTTTTTTAATTGTGGCAAGGTAGCTGTAACATAAAGTAACCTCCCCTTCTCCTTCTTCTCCCACCAGTGTTATAGTCTGGCCTATGTGCATCCTCTGCTCTTGTATTCTCTTTTTTGTTTGTTTGTTTTTCTTTAGATAGAAGGTTAGGGAAGAGAAAGAGAGAGGGGGCAGAAGAGAGATACCAAAGCAATGCTCGACTGTGCATAAACTACCCTGGTGCTGGGGCTTGAAATGTGGTGGCGTGGGACTGAACCTGAGTCTTTGTGCATGGCAAAGTGTTACCTTGTGAGCTATCTCCTGGCTTTCTTTTTCATTGTTAAATTTAAAAATATTTAATATAATGAAATGTGTGTGTGTGTGTGTGTGAGAGAGAGAGAGAGAGAGAGAGAGAGAAAGAGAGAGAGGGAGAGAGAGAGAAACAAAGAGACAGAACACTACTCAGCTCTGGTTTATGGTGGTGCTGGGTATTGAACCTGTGACTTCAGAGCATTAGGAATGAAAGTCTTTTTACATAACCATTATGCTATCTCCCCAGCCCTGTTTCATCAGTTTTAGGAGGAAGGTTTGTTTAGTGGCACTCAGTACATCAACATTGTTGTGCAACCATCACTACCATCTATCACTGAAACTTCATCTTCCCAAACTAAAGTGGTCTGCTTTCCACATTAACTCCTCATGCAGCTCATGCAGCACTCTCTGTCCACTTTTTTTTTTTTTTTCTCATTTTCACTATTCTGAGAATCTCATGTGGATGGAATCAAACAATATTGTTTGATTCCATCCTCATGAGATTCTCTGAGCTCACACTCTGTGGTCATGAGTAGGAACATTCCAAGCTGCCCCAATATCAGGACCTATCTTCCTCAGGTGTAGCATAGAGTATGTTGTCATTCTCCCTTTGGAGGATGGAACATTCTGTACCATTGTTGATCCAAGTTGAGGGCAAGGTCCTATGGGGCATGCCCTGGCTTTGTTACCACTGTGTCAGTGGTTTGTCACCTTACTGTGTGCTGAGATTAAGACCAAAGATGTGGCTCTGGGGGTGGTAGCCCACCCAGTTGAGCACAGACCAGATGTAGGGACCTGGGTTCAACCCCCCTGCCCCCATTGGTAGGGATATGCTCCATGAGTAGTGAAATAGGGTTGCAGGTGTCTCTCTTTCTCTCTCCCTCTCTCTCCCTTCCTTCCCTCTCAATTTCTCCCTGTCCTATCAAATAAAAAAGAAAGAAGAAGAAAGGAAAAATAGGAAAAAATGGCTGCAGGTACTGAGCCCCAGTGATAATCCTGGTGATGGAAAAAAAATTAAAATTGAAAAAAAAAAGAATGAAGGTGCATGCCTGTTTTAGCCAGTTTACTTCAGTCTCTGTCCTGGCATTTTGCCTATTAAGACAGAATGTTCTTGGAACTGGGTGCTTATCCATCTCTTTGTGACTTGCCAATGGGTGTCAGTAGAACCACAGATAAAACATTTTAATACTGAGGTTGGCATTATAGTTGGTGTCATTAAGGAGTGGTGAAAAGAGCTCAGGTGTACAGATGGTCTGTGCTTCCTTCTTAGTGTCTGTGACTAAGGGGTCAGAGGGCACACTGTACAGAGTGGTTGTGGGTTACAGAAGCAGGAGTTCCAAATACTTCTTGAAGTTAATTTTTTCAGAGAAAGGCAGAGCTTCCTTGACCCATTTGCTGCCAGGTATGAAGCAGCAAGTCATAGGCAGGTAAGGTTGCAGGTGATGCCTATTCATCAGAAGGGCAGTTTTTTTGGTTAATGTTTTACAGAACTATGTTTCAGGAGCATATTTATTTATTTATTTATTTTTGTAACTTTATTTATTAATTAATTTATTGGATAGTTCCAGAGATGAGTTGAGAGGGAAGGGTATAGAGAGAGAAGCAGAAAGATACATGCAAAACTGCTTTACTATTTGTGAAGCTTCCCTTACACAGGTGGGGACTGGGGGCTTGAGACTGGGTCCTTGTACACTGTAATATATGCGCTCAGCCAGGTGCTCTACAACCTGGGCCCTCAGGAGTATATTTAAAAATATGTCATTGTTGGTTTTGTTTATTTTGCTCTGGGAAATGAACCCAGGACTCTGTGCATGTCTGGTACTGCTGAGCAGCTTTCCTGGTTAGATTTTATTAAAAAAAATTTTTTTTTATTGCCACTAGGAATATCACTGGGGTCCACTGCTTATACTGATCTTTTTCTCCTCCTCCTCTTCCTCCTCCTCCTCCTCCTCCTCCTTCTTCTTCTTCTTCTTTTTCTTCTCCTTCTTCTTCTTCTTCTTCTTCTTCTTCTTCTTCTTCTTCTTCTTCTTCTTCTTCTTCTTCTTCTCCTCTCTCTTTTTGATATGAAGAGAAATTGAGAGGGGAGGCGGAGACAGAGAGGGGGTAGAGAAGGAGGGAGGGAGGGAGGGAGGGAGAGAGAGAAAGACCTTCAGTACCAATTCCCCATTTGTAAAGCTTCCCCCTTGTAGCTGGGGAGTGGGGGTTTGAACCTGGGTCTTTGTGCATGGTAACATGTGCACTCAAGAGGGTGGACCACCATGTTTCCATCCCCCATAGATTTTCTATCCTTTAATTTTTGAGAGAGAGGAAGAGAGAGAACATATACTTTATCTGGTCATTTTGGCAGCTCTCTGTATTGCTTGGAATAAAGTCTGTTCTCTTGACATTTTGGAGGGAAGTTTTTGAATTTGTTGCAGGTTAGGGAACTCCACCAGTTCTATAGTATCTTTTCCTTACAGATAGGAGCCACACCCAGCCTCCTTGTATGGTGTCATTTGTTTGTTGTTCTGTTCTAATCTTGTGAGTTACTTCTGTCTGACTGGCTAGGACAGCAGGCGACAGCTTTAACAGCTGGATAATTATTCATGTATAGGGGCCCCTGAAAGCATCTTTTTTCTTGAGAGGAGTCCTCCTTTCTCCCAGGCTTGGAGCAGACCTTCTGTGTTGGGTGGGACTCCTTGGCCCCCCTCTTTTAGTCCCAGAAGAGAAAGGATCATTGCCAAGTGGATTTGTCCTCCCAGAAGGTGGTGCCATTATCAGGAAGTATGCTCCTACCTGAGGACTTGCCTACAGAAACGTGAAGGGTAGACCCAGTCATAGAGTGAGAGTCATAGTCTACACTATATGGGCATCAGCTCTGCAGAGGAGAGCTTCTGTCTGTTGGTTGTTGAATAATTGAATGAGTCTTCCAAGTCACAATTCCCAGCATCCTCTGTCCTTACTTGTGGAATCTGTACTTGTGGATCCACCTGCTTCCTAAGGACTGTGTGTCCCCAAATCTCCAGTGTTTCCATGGCCACTTGTGGGTATGCAGTCAGTACCAAGTCATGTGAGTCTCTCATACATCTGTTCCCAGCTGAGGATGAGCGCAAGACTCAGGCCACCTGAGCAGGAACCCCACCTGGCAGCTGGCCGGGGGAGACTGCGTAAATCACTGTTCCCAGGGCTCAGTCACAGTTAGGGATCCCATCAGGTCCCTGGTTCCCTAGCCTGTATAGCCTGTATAGCCTCCCTCTGCACGCCTGCATTTTGTGATCTTTCCTGAGTTAATGCCTAGGTAAGTAAAATGTACTCACCTCTCTCCAGCAGGTGGCACTGTCCACCCAGGAAACAGAGGTTCAGCATCAGACACTCCTGTTCTCTCTGTTGGCAGGTTTGCTCTGTTGACTGTCTTTCCAGTGAGTTACAGGTACAGCAGTGCTTTTCCCTGACCATGTAGCACCTCTGATCTTTGCCCTCAGCCTTAGAAGTGGCTCCAAGACTGTGATACCTCCAGATGTCTGTTAGTTGCCCACCTACTGCTATGGTGCCATTTAGCATTTGGCTGTCTCCTTCTCCTCAGTTTTCTTGGTCTCTGTCCCCTGCTGTGTCACCCTTGCACTTCTGCCTTCACATGGAGCAGTTTGGCCTTTGTGCTGTGAGTGCTGCTGAGAGCGAGGTTCTTCCTCTCTTCCTAACTCCCAGGGAACTGGGTAGAGGCTTCAGTTCTCAGTTTTCCTTGCTGTCTGAAGAAAAGAGGCTTGTTGGCTTCTCTTCACTGTCATATGTTTTCTTTCCTTTCCTTCCTTCTTTCCTTCCTTCCTTCCTTCCTTCCTTCCTTCCTTCTTTTCTTCCTTCCTTCCTTTCTTCTTTTTCTGTGGAGCTAGGCCCCTATACATATACTATTTCATTACCCCCAGGCTGCTTTTTCATTCAGATGTATATGAAGAGAGGTAGGGAGAGACAGCATAGCACTACGGCTTCTCTCATTGTCACAGTGGTATTTTAATGTGGTGCTGGGGCTTGAATCTGGGCCACATGCCTGGTCAAGGCACATGTCTTATCTGGTGAGCTAGCTCTCTGTCCCCACACAGTGCTTTTTAAATACATATCAATGTTGACTTGAGTGCTGCTCAGACACTGCACTCCTCCAGATCCTCAGAGATGCTGCTGCCTGACTTGCCTTTATGTTCCTGTGGGAAGAGGACTGACAGTGAGAGGCCATCTGGGCTCTGGAGCTCTGGCCTGTGCCCATGGCTCGAATGGAAGAAGAATGCTGTGAGGTCTGCTTGGTGTCACACTGACAGGGTGCCAGAGCAGCAAGTTGGTTCCTTCCCCTGGTGTTCAGTTGGCAGGAGGAGGTAGGGGTGCAGGATATAAGCAGGAGCCCTGGAAGCTTTGGGAAGACTATATCCTCCAAAGCAGCCTTACCTAGAGCTTCCAGAACCTTGGGCTTGACTTTGATCAACTATTTTGAGTACTAGTAAACAACCAAGTGAGTTTTTGGAGTGGTGACCTTGTGTATGTTTGATTTTTCACCTTATGGGCATCTTTTTCATTTTTAAAGACTGTTTAAAATTCTGCTATGTAGATGGGCCACATTTTGTTTATCAACTTACATGTCAATGAACATGTCGTTTCACCTCTTGGCTAATGTGAATAATGCTATGTGGACTTTTAAGTGGCCCACTTTTTTAAAATCTTATTTATTTATTCCCTTTTGTTGCCCTTGTTGTTTTATTGTAGTTATTCTTGTTATTGTTATTGATGTTGTTGTTGTTGGATAGGACAGAGAGAAATAGAGAGAGGAGGGGAAGACAGAGAGGGGGAGAGAAAGACACTTGCAGACCTGCTTCACCGCTTGTGAAGCAGCTTCCCTGCAGGTGGGGATCCAGGGGCTCGAACTGGAGTCTTTCAGCTTGGTCCTTGCGCTTTGTGCCATGTGTGCTTAACCCACTGTGCTACCGCCCGAATCCCAAGTGGCCCACTTTAAATACCTTTTAATGTTTTTGAAAAAGAACACTACTTTTTCATAAGCATCAAACCTCGTGCCTGTTTATGATGGGAAGATGTAGTAAGATGTGATTATTGTCGTTAGATACACATGTATACTTGTATATACATGGGTTAAAAATAAAACTGCTGACAGTTTGTGAGATAGTACAGTGGATACAGTATTGGATTCTTAAGAACAGGGTCCTTTTTTTCCATTTAATATGGTTGAACAATAGTTTGCTTAGCATTCTCTTACTGTTAAATATTTGGCTATTTCTTATTTTTGCTATTATAATTAATGTCCCAGTGAGCGAGTATCCTTGCACGTAAGTCTTTGCTTTCACCTTTGATTATTTTCTTATTTTTATTTTCTAAACTTTGATTATTTTTGCTGTCTAGGTTCACAAAATAGATTTAGAGTGTCAAAAGATAGTAATAGATATTTTTATACGATTCTTGGATACATATTAAGGCAAAGTTGCCTTTTAATGAAATTGAGTCAGATCTCAGGCAGAATAGCAGACAGTTCTTTTCTCTGCACTTTTATCATTGAGTCTTATTATTATTTTTTTCAGGGAGCTCAAGGAAACACCAAGAGCATTGCCTTGTAGCATGCTTTCTCATATATATACATATTTAATTTCTTTATTGAGGAATTAATGTTTTACATTCAACAGTAAATACAATAGTTTGTACATGTGTAACATTTCTCAGTTTTCCATATAACAATACAACCCCCACTAGGTCCTCTGATTATTGAGTCTTATATAGGTCCTCCTTTTTTTTTTTTCCTTGCTTAGCTTTGTAGTTGGGTTTGAAAATCTATTGTACCTAAATATTTAAATGACCATAAAAACTTAAAAGGGAGCAGTCTAGGAGGATAAAGCATTGACCTCTCAAGCTTTACATCCCCAGTTTGATCCCTGGCATAGTACATGCCAGGGTTATTATGATGCTCTAGTTCTGTCTCTCACAAACAGACAGATAAACAAACACACACAGTTAAGAGGGGCTGGAGAAGATTAGAACCAGAGGTTACAATGACAGGAGCATAGGGGGTAGCCTCTGTGGGCTTCTATGCATGCACATGTTACAATGCACAAGGGCACAGGTTCAAGCCCCCAGTCGTCACCTGCAGGGGAAAAGCTTTATAAGTGGCAAAACAAGTCTGCAGGTGTCTCTCTTTCTCCCTATCTCCTATCTTCTTGATTTCTGACTATCCCTACTAAGTAAATATATATACTGTTTCCAGAAAGGAAAATATAAAGCATAGATACTATTTCCAGAAAGGAAAATAGAAAGCAAAACTTGGAATCGAGTTGTATTGCACCAAAGCAAAGATTCTGGGGTCTTTTCTCTTTTTGTCTGTGTTAGTCTTTGCACCAGAGTCCATGAAAAAATGACTCTAGATAGAAGTGATTCTCCCCTCTGGTCATCAAGGCTTTTCATATCCCTGTTTTCTACCAGACTTGACCTGCATGCTAGGAGCCATTGTTCCCTTCTGTCCTCTTGGAGTTCACTGATTGGGGAAATTCTCCGTCAGTAGGGGTGTGTGTGTGTGTGTGTGTGTGTGTGTGTGTGTGTGTGTGTGTTTTCTTTCTTTTGTGATACCAACCCAGATGGTGTTTGTGTTTGTTACCTTAACATGTCAGTGAGTACTTGTGTTTCCCAAATGCTTCCAGGTAAATGGAATAAATGTTGGCTGTGTTCTTGCTAGAGAGGAAATGAGTGACAAAGAGAAGGCAGCAGATGTTACTTTGCATTCTGTAATCTGTACTCTCTGAATTGCCAGATTATAAAATTTGCTCCTGGAGAAGGTTTGGGGAAGAGTTGGGACCACAAATGAAAATGACCCTGAACAGTTTATCAGTGATTTGGCTTAAACTGAGATGGGTTCAATCCCATGTCTTCCCTACCCTTCCCTTCCCAAGGTTCTGCCACCTTGACCTGGGGTGGAACTGAGAGCCCTCTGGGTGGCCCTGTTGTTGACTTCTCTGTATAATTTCTGCATCCCTTTCATTGCTTCAGGGGATGCCCTCCGGAAGCCTCGTTTCCAGAAGTCCGTCACCTGCTACTTGGATGATGTATTCTTCACGCTATACCCCTCCCTGGAGAAGTTTGAGGAGGAGCTTCTGGAACTCCTTATCAGTGATCACCTCCGGGAGGTACTGTCTCATGTTATGGAACTTAACCTGAACAGGGGCCAGGCCACCTTGTCCCCTGAGGGGGACTACTGAGTCACTAGTGACAGGTCCTGTCTTCTTTCTCTTGTTGTGACTGAAGAAAGATACTCCACTCTGGTGTCTTGACTGTGATGGTGACAGAGGTGCTGTTATTCCAGACAATGAGCCTTTTTGTTCTACTCGTTCTGGAAAATACAGTTTCATATAATGTGGCCTCCTCTGAGATGGATACAAAGCAGAGAAGGGGAATGAAATAGCAGCATGCTTTTTCTTGGTGTAGTTCCTGCTGTTTTCTTATTGCTCCAAGTGGATTATATGAAGGTAGAGATGCTTTAGGAGTATCATTGTTGAATTTTATACGTTCCCATAAAAATCACTTTATTATGTTATTTTATTATCTTTGTATTTTTGTTCCTATCCAACTGACAGATACTCAGTTATCACCATCGTTTTATTTTCATTACCCAAAGACTAATAGGCTGAATTTAGTGGTTCAGCTTGACTAATGAGCAGTGAAGAGAACTTGGAAATTCAGGGATCGTTTTGCAGCGATCACATAACTTAATAAACAACAATTGCCCAGAGGAAAAGTCTTTGCTCATTTGTTAGAGTGCATTACATGTTTTTTTTTTTGTTAAGATGAAACACTTTAATATCCAGTGATCACTTTGGGGCAGATTCCATTGTTATTGGTTTATGACTTACTGCCTAAATATGCTGCCTCTTCTGTTGCCCCTTTCGCCCCAAGTCTGCATCTGAATCTGGGGTGGGCTGGGGGCAGCAGCATTGAGACTTGATGTGCTCATCTCCAGACACCTCTTCCTTACCTGCCCTAAACTGGGGTCAGTGGGCACCTCCACCTTAATTTCTCAGGTTGTACACTGAGGTCCCTGATCACCGTTTTGCTTCATCTGAGGATTGCCAACTCAACCTTAGAAACCTAGAACAAGAGTTTGATGACTCAGGCATCTCAGGGGTTGTCTTGTCCTGAGATGATCTTGCTGTGTGAGGAAGCATCAGAGTACCTAGTAAATGGCCACGGGCCATTTCCTGAAGCCAGCTCTGATCAGATATTCATGTGTTGTTTCTTTTTTTTTTAAGTGATATCTTTTTTTTTTTAATATTTATTTTATTTATTCCCTTTTGTTGCCCTTGTTTTATTGTTGTAGTTGTTATTGTTGTTGTCGTTGTTGGATAGGACAGAGAGAAATGGAGAGAGGAGGGGAAGACAGAGAGGAGGAGAGAAAGATAGACACCTGCAGACTTGCTTCACCGCCTGTGAAGCAACTCCCCTGCAGGTGGGGAGGCGGGGTTTGAACCGGGATCCTTATGCTGGTCTAAGTGCTTTGCGCCACCTGCGCTTAACCCGCTGCGCTACAGCCCGACTCCCCCATGTGTTGTTTCTTAGCCTCATTCTCTCCAAACACCCTCTGATCTGGACCAGCCTGGCACTTCTGCTGTTTCTCCACTCTGTTCTCTTCCCTGCTAAGGGCTTTCTGGCACATTCTAGACCTCCATTGTGCCAGGACCAGCTAGCCTGATATGTGTTTTTCTAGGGGGGGAGCCTGCTGGACAGTGGGACCCTGGAGATCTTAGAACGACGACTGCACGTGGGTGTACATAATGGACTGGGCTTTGTTGAGAGGCCGCAGGTCGTGGTGCTGGTGCCAGAGATGGAGGTGGCCTTGACACGCTCAGCCAGCTTCTGTAGGAGACTTGGCTCCTCCTCAAAGACCAGGTACTGTACTTTCCCTAGGGAAAATGCTGCCCCTCAGCCATGGGTGTGCATGTAATCAGGGATCTGTGTGATGCTCCTGCAGGGAGATGTGCACTCCTCATCACTTGCTATGTTGTGAAAGCTACCTTATGCCTTTTCTCCCTGCTGAAGCTGGGTAGAGGCTGACCCTGCAGCCATCTTCCTGGAGACCTGGCCTAGCTTCTTAGCACCCTGCTTTGACAATTTTGAAAAAGTGGTGATTTGGCACTTCCTTGCCAAAGATAAGTAAACAAAAAAACAAACAAATAAATACTGATTTTGGGGAGTTACCCGGGAGTCAGATACCTGGAGTTGCTCTGTGGTATTGCTTGGGGACTTGATGCATCCAGAGCGATTGGTGCTTGGGGTGGTGGTGAGGGAGGTGGGCACAGGGCAATGGAGCCATTGCCTGATGTGTCCCTGCTCTGTGTTCTTGGCCCAGCTCTGGAGACCAGGCTCTGGTTCTGAGAAGCCGCCTCCGACTGCCTGAGATGGTTCAGCACCCTTCATTCGCCATCATTTTTCAGCTGGAGTACGTGTTCAACAGCTCTTCAGGAGTGGACAGCAACGTAAGGGTCACTTGCTGATTCAGGTCCCACTTGGTTCTGGACTGTGGGAATAAACTCTGTCCTTACCGACATTGTCTCCACTCATGGCATACAGTAATTGTCAGCATGTCCAACATGGATTGTGATTCTAGAAAGGGCTCCTTACTAGTGATAGATTCATTGTAACCATTTCCCATCTTTAGTAACAATACATTATGCTGGCTGCTGGTAATAGTTCAGAGGGTATCATGTAACATGATGGCACTATATAGAATTACTGTGTCAATAGTTTTGGAAATTGATATGTTTTCATGTGTTCTTAAGTACAGAGAAGCTTTGTATCTTCACAAGTGGTGATTTTTAAAAATCATTTTATTGGTGAAATGATAGTTTTCTTACCTCCCTATGAAAGGTGTTCATACCACGCCCCCCACCAACTTAAGTCTTTTTCTACATCATTTACCTCTCTACTCCCTCCTGCCTCCCCTCCCCCCAGAGTCCTTGACTTTTGCTGCAATATACCACACCCAGTCCACATTCACCTTGCATTTTCCCTTTCTGTCCTTGTTTCTTAAGTTGCACCTACAATTGGGATTTACTTAACATGATTTCCTAACTCCTGTCTCACGTAACATGGTCTCAGGTTCCATCCAAGATGAGGCAACGGAGATGATTTCATCACTTTTTTTTTTTTTACAATTGAGTAGTATTCTATTGTGTATATCTACCACAGCTTTCTTACCCACTCATCTGCAGTTGGGCTTCTGGGTTGTTTCCAAGTTTGGGCTATTTCCAGTTGTGCTGCTATGAACATAAGTGTATAAAGATCTCTCTGGATTGGTGTTTTTTGTTTTCTTTATGCCTTTTCTCCCTGCTGAAGCTGGGCAGAGGCTGACCCTGCAGCCATCTTCCTGGAGACCTGGCCTAGCTTCTTAGCACCCTGCTCTGATAATTTTGAAAAAGTGGTGATTTGGCACTTGAGAGGAATTGCCAAATCATAAGGTAGGTAATGTGTGATGGATCTCCAGATCGTTTTTCACAGGGGTTGGATCCATTGACATTTCTACAGCAGTGTAGCAGGGTTTCTTTTCCCCTACATTTTACCACCGTGTATTATTTCTGTTCTTTGTAATGCATAACATTCTCCCACATTTGAAGTGGTATCACACAGTTGTTTTTATTTGCATGCCTCTGATAATCAGTGACTTTGAACATTTTTCATATATTTGTTGACCACCTGGACACGTCCATGTCTTCTTCACATTCGTGGGTTTTATTTTGTTGCTGAGTTTTGTGAATTCTTTATATATTTTGGTTATTAATCCTTTCTCTAATACATGGTGTATAAAGATTGTCTCCCATTTAGTAGGGTGTCTTTTTGTTTTGGTCATGGTTCCTTTTACTGTAAAGAAGCTTCTCAGATTAATGTAGTCCCATTGGTTTTGTTCTTGTTTTCCTTGCTTGAATAGTCTTCAGAGACTCTCCCAAAGCAAACATTGTGAGATGTTCTGCCAATGTTTTCTTCTGTGTATTTGATTGCTTTTGGTCTAATGTCCATGTCTTGAATACATTTGTAGTTGACTTTTGTGCTTGGTGATAAATAGTTCTGTTTTATTCTTCCATACATTTCAACCCAATTTCCCAAGAACCATTTGTTGAAAAGACTCCTTTCTACTTTTAATGTTTTGGACCCCTATTTACAAATGAGTTCTCTGTAGATGTGGGGCTATGAGGATTTTTTTAAAGTAGTGAACTTTTTATGTGCCTTTTATAACTAAAGTTAAAATTTCACAGTGTTTATTTTGGAAGAAATAGAATATAGGAGCATAATGTTTGCAATTGATGTAGATTCTTTGTTGGGGGAGATGGCATAATGGTTATGCAAACCGACTCTCATGCCTGAGGCTCCCAGGTCCCAGGTCCAATCCCCCGCACTACCATAAGCCAGAGCTGAGCAATGCTCTGGTAAAAAAAAAAAAGAAGAAGAAGAAGAAGAAAGAAAAGAAAAAGAAAAGTTATGGAAAAAGCAAATAGCAATTGAGCAAATAAATAAAAAATTTACAGAGGCAACCTTCTCTGGTGGCTGGTCTATGTGACTAATGAAAAACAGGACTGAGACAATCATGGGGTAAGCTTGGGAGGCATCTGAGGTGTTGGCACAGATGCCTGTTTGTTTTCTTTTTAAATTACCTTTATTATTTTATTGGATAGAGACAGCGAGAAATCAAGAGGGAAGGGGGTGATAGAGAGGAAGAGAGACAGAGACATCTGTAACACTGCTTCACCACTTGCAGAGCTTTGCCTGTGCAGGTGGGGACCCAGGTCTTGAACCTGGGTCCTTGTGCATTGTAACGTGTGCTCTGTTTTTTTTTTCTTTTTTCTTTTTTCTTTTTTCTTTTTTCTTTTTTCTTTTCTTCTGATTGACCTTGGCAAGGGAGGATCAGACCTTCCCCAGGACCACACCTCCAGTCTATGTAACTCAGGCTCTTGGTTAGGTGAGGGAATCTGGAAGATAATATTTGATTACAGCCAGGTTCCAGGTTTCAGTGGTTTTAATGAAGCATTTGTTCCCCAGCTCTATTGCTCTAAACCCATTAGTAGAAACTTAAGCTAAAATGCAGTGCAAGCAAATAAGCGTAGCTTTGTGGGGGCACTCTGGGCTCAATGTGGAACTGCTAGAGAGCTGGGGCTCCCAGGGTTGGGAAGTTCAGGTGCTGTGTTCCCTGCGTTAGTGTCTCTGGAGCTGTACACCCTCGGATGCAGCATGGGCCTGGCACCTCAGTGGGGGCTCCCTTCTCATTCACAGTAAGATGATGTCCCCCATGAGAGTGGTAATTCTAATTTGCGTGCGATTATCAAGTCTGTGTGCTGCAACTGAACTGTCTGATGTGAAGCTTTATTATTCTTTTTTAACACTTCACTGAAATGCTTAACCAGTGGCAGGTGTGTGCAACATGCCTCGGTCTTTGGAAAATGTAATAGTTCTTTCTTCTGATGTGTAGGCTTATCTTCACACAGGATGCTAGGTGCCATTTTACTCTCATTACACTTTCGTCAGTGTAATCTGGAAAGGAAATGTTCCAGTGCATGAAATGATTTTCATGCAAGTTACGTGCTGTGTGGAACAATGAAAATGGGTTAAGCATTTCTTGGTGAAAACCAGAGCCCAGCATCCCCCTCACAAACAAATTTGGTTGCTGAAGAAGGAAACAGGGAAGTTGATGAGCATGGGCTACAGCTCCTCTCCCCAGAAGCATCTGTGTGACCATAGGACATGCTCTAAGGGACCTGTGGAGTTCAGGGTCAGGCTCTGGCAGGGGTGGGTCTTGCTGGTTCCCTGTAAGATCAATAAGCATCATTTCTAAATCTGCCTTCAAGTCACATATTTCATTCTCAATTTTCTTTCCTTTTAATACAAATTTTTATCATGGAACTTTGTTTTTTTTAAAGGATTTGTTTATTGTATAAAGACAGAAATTGACAGCGAAAGCAGAGATAAGGGTAGAGGGTAAAGACACACCTGGGGAGTCAGGTTGTAGAGCATCAGGTTAAGCACAGGTGGCGCAAAGTGCAAGGACGGGAGAAAGGATCCCAGTTTGAGTCCTTGGCTCTTCACCTGCAGGGGAGTCGCTTCACAGGTAGTGAAGCAGGTCTGCAGGTGTCTGTCTTTCTCTCCCCCTCTCTGTCTTCCCCTCCTCTCTCCATTTCTCTCTGTCCCATCCAACAATAATGACATCACTAACAACAACAATAACTACAATAATAGAAAAAAACAAGAACAACAAAAAAGTTAAATAAATAAATAAATAAATAAATATTTTTTTAAAAAGACACACTGCTTCACCACTTGTGAAACTTTCCCCCTGTAGGTGGGGACTGTGGTCTTGAACCCTGGTCCTTTTGCATTATAACATTCATGATCCACTACTCCTGGAGGCCATTTTTTCTTCTTTTGTTGTCCTTATTGTTTTATCATTGTTGTGGTTATTATTACCGTTGTTGTTGCTGTCATTGTTGTTGTATAGGACAGAGAGAAATTGAGAGAGGATAGACACCTGCAGAACTACATCACCTCTTGTGAAGCAACTCCCCTGCAGGTAGGGAGCTGGGGGCTTGAACCGGGATTCTTACACTGGTCCTGGTGCTTCGCACCACGTGTGCATAACCCGCTGCGCTACCACCCAACTTCCTCTTCCTTTTTAAAGACACATTGTGAACATTTCTTTATTATCATTATTATTTTAAATTTGTAGACAAATCTACTTTTATTAATGTCAAGGAAATAGTTTAATAATTTATTATCTTTCGCAGGTAGATTTCTCCTCCTCCTTTTTCTTCACCTCCTCCTCCTCCTCCTACTTCTTCCTTCTTCTCTGATCCTGATAGAATTGGAGTTCAGAGTCCTCTGTCATCTTCCCCTAACACTCCTTTTTGGGTATGGAGCAGAATTCTTTATGAGGTGCAGAAGGTGTAAGGTCTGGCTTCTGTAGTTGCTTCTCCACTGGACATGGGCATTGGCAGATTGATCTATATCCCCAGCCGGTTTCAGTCATTTTCTAGTGGGTTCTGTGACACATTGATGAGCTCATTTGCCCAAGGAGTTCAGGATGGAATCATGACAACATTTTTAACTTGGTGGCTGAAATGCAGTAAGATCTAAAGCAGGGCAAAATGTTTAATGAACAGGAACTATAAAGTAGGGATAGAACAGATGGAAATAGGGACTTTAGGGTAGATAGAAACTAGGAAGTCTACTTTAGGTATGTCCCTAAGGGTCCATGACAGTGGTAATTTTTTCTGGAGCTTGATAGCTAATCTGCAGGTGGACTAAAAATATTGTCTGAGAAGATAGAGTCAGAGTTGAGGATAGAACTAGAAAACTAGATCAGGTCTGAGAGTAGTTCCCAAACTTGAAGAAAATATATAAATACAACTATTACATCAATCTGACCCAGGGCCCATATCTATTTATATTTAGCACAGGAGCCTGTACAACCTCCAAGTCCCTGGCAGTCTGTGTTGGCAGTCTGTGGTCACAGCTGGGAACATTCTGGGCTACATTCAATTTCACGACCAGTTTTCCTCTAGTAGCAGAATAGAATGACCCATCCTCCCTTCAGAGAGTAGGGCAATCCTTACCATTGGTAGTTCATAGTGAGGGTCTGATCCTGAAGAAGCTCACAAGATGGCAGGTCAATTCAAAGCATCATTTTTTTTTTTTTTTAATCAAAACAGATACTAGGTTTATGGGGTCTGGCCTCAAGTTAGAGAAGAAATATACCTAGGATTTTAGTGGGGTCTAAGCTAATTTATTGTATTTACTTGTTTGGTGATTCTTTATTTTTTGTTTATTTTATTTTTTTTATTATCTTTATTTACTTATTGGATAGAGCCAGAAATTGGGAGATAGGGAGAGAGACAGAGAGACACCTGAAGACCTGCTTCATCACTCGCAAAGCTTTCCCCTTGCAGGGGGCTTGAACCCTGGTCCTTGTGCACTGTAACATGTGTGCTCAACCAGGTGCGCTACCACCTGGCCCCCGTTTGGTGATTCTTTTTTCTTTTTTTTTTCTTTTTTATTATCTTTATTTACTGGATAGAGACAGCCAGAAATCGAGAGGAAAGAGTGTGATAGGGAGAGAAACAGAGAGACACCTGTAGCACTGCTTCACCACTCACAAAGCTTTCCCCCTGCAGGTGGGGACCAGGGGCTTGAACCCAAGTCCTTGCACATTGTAATGTGCGCTCAACCAGGTGTGCCGTAACCCAGCCCCTTGTCTGGTGATTCTTTTTTTTTTTTTTTTCCTGTCTGGTGATTCTAATAAGGGTTGTCATAGAAATAATAATTGAACTTTAGTTGATAAATATTTTTTGCCAGTATATCTCTTAGCAAACTGTATGTAGTGTCTCTTCTAAATATTATCAGAGAGTGATAATAATGCTGATGCTATCAAAATAAAGAATTGCATCTTATTTATTTTGTTTAATTAGCTAAGTAGATGAAGTGATTGAAGGAAGTGAAGGAAGGGATAGGAAAGGAGGGTGTCTTAAGCCTAAGTAACATTAAATATTTTAAAAAATTATCTTTATTAGATAGAAATAGTCAGAAATTGAGAGGGAAGGTGGAGATAGAGAGGGAGAGAGACAGAGAGACACCTGATGCACTGCTCCAATCACAAAGTTTTCCCCTTCAGGTGGGGACTGGGTGCTTGAGCCTGGGCCCTGGAGCATTGTAATATGTGTGCTCAACCAGGTACACCATCACCTGGCCCCAGCAATAAATACTTGATTAGAAAATTTATGGTGCCTTCTTTAGGGCTTTCTACTAGATTGCTGAGCTAAATAGTTCTAAATCTAGTCACCTCCTGACTATTAAGCACTTTTACTTTGAAGTATATAATCGCCCCTAACTTATGGATACATGTGTACATGTATCCTGTCCCGTAGGTCCTAGCCTATGTTTAAGAGGAAAGTCCTCCAGTTTTGTTTTCCTCTTTTCAAGACTGTTTTGGTTACTTGGGATTTTAGGATTCCTTGAGGTTCCTTTTTAAAAAAATAATTATTTATTTATTTTAGATAGAGAGTGAAAGAGACTATAGCACCAAAGTTTCCTTTACTGTGGTGGGACTAGACTGATACTTGGAGTGAGTATCCATAGATTTTTAGAATGAACTTTAGTTTTTCTGCATTGGAATTTTGATGGGATTTTGATGGAATTTTGATTGGAATTTGATGGGATTGCACTTAATCTGTAAGTTGCTTAAGATAAATATTTTCACTTTGACAATAATAAGTCTAAATTCATGAATACCATGTGCTTCTATTTGTCTATGTCATCATTAATTTCAGTAATGCTTTGTAATTTTTATTGTGTAAGTCTTTCACTCCCATGTTTAAGTTACAGCTCACTGGGTGGGGCTTGCTAGGTCTGAGCCTTAGTGCCATATGAGAAGTACTGTGACACTAGAAGAAGCTCTGGTACTGTCATTTTCCTCCCTTTCTCTTTATCTGAGTGAAAAAGTAGCCTGGGAGAGGTGAAATTGGGCATGTGCAAGAACCTGGCTCTGCAAAATAAATAAATAAAAAAGAAATTTAATTCTTTAAAAAAATTTTTTTCACTGGGAGGTGAGTGGCTTACAGTTATTGACACATGAGTATAATTTCTCATTTCACCACAATAGGTGTCTGCAAAGCACTGTCACCCCCAAATTAAGTCCATCATCAAGACCTGAACCAAACCTCCCTCTCCCACCCCACCAAAAAAAAAAAAAAAAATCCCTGTCCTCCTATCCAGAGTCTTTTTCTATGGTGCAATACAACAAACCAGTCCAAGTTTTACTATATGTTTCTCCTTTCTATTCTTGTTTCTTAAGTTCTACTCTTGAATGATCTCATCCCATATTCATCCTTCTCTTTTTGGCTTATCTCACTTAATGTGATTCCTTCAAGTGCCATTCAAGATGAGGTGAAGAAGGTGAATTCATTATTCCTAATAGCTTGAGTAGTATTCCATTGTATATATAGACCACAGCTTTCTTAGTCACTCATCTGTTGTTGGACACCTAGCTTGCTTCCAAGTTTGATCTATAAATAAATTATGCTGCTATGAACATAAGTATACACAGATCTCATTGAATGGGTGTACTTGTTTCCTTAGGGTATGTCTCCAGAGAGGTCCAGAAAAGTTAATTCTTAACCATTGTATTCTTGTTGATGATATAGTAAATGGAATTATTTTTGCCATCTCCTGTTTTATTAAATTTAACTGATTTTTTTTTTTTCCTTCACCAGTGTTATCACTGGGGCCTAGTGCCTACATGATGGGTCCACCACTACTGGTGACAACTTTCTTTCTTTCTTTCTTTCTTTCTTTCTTTCTTTCTTTCTTTCTTTCTTTCTTTCTTCCTTCCTTCCTTCCTTCCTTCCTCCCTCCCTCCCTCCCTCCCTCCTTTCCTTCCTTCCTTCCTTCTTTCCTTGCTTCCTTTCTCTCTTTCTTTCTTTAAGATAGAACAGGTAGAAATTGTGAGGGTTGAGGGCATAGAGATGAAAAGAGAAAGAGACAGCTGAAGCCCTGCTTCACTACTGGTCAGCTTCGCCTTTGCAGGTGGGACTTGGGGCTTAAACCCATGTCCTTGCTCCTTATTCTTTATAACCCTGTCTTCATACCTTTTGAGTAGTGATGCCACAAAATGACATCTTTATATACTGTGTACCAAAAACCATGAAATAATAATTCTTTTAAATATGCTTTTGTTTTATTTATTATTTTTTATTTGCCTCCAGGGTTATTGCTGGGGCTTGGTGCCTGCACCATGAATCCACTGCTCCTGGAGGCTATTTTTCCCATTTTGTTGTTATCATTATTATTGTTAGTAGTATTGTTGTTGGATAGGACAGAGAGAAGTCGAGAGAGGAGGGGAGACGAAGAGGGGGAGAGAGAGATAGACACCTGCAGACCTACTTCACTACAAGTGAAGCTACCCCCCTGCAGGTGGGGAGCTGGGGGCTCGAACTGGGATCCGTACGCCGGTCCTTGTGCTTCACGCCACGTGCACTTAACCCGCTGCGCCACTTCCCAGCACCCTTTATTTTATTTTATTTTTAAATAAATGCTTAATTTGCTAAGTCAGAGAGAAATTGAGAGGTGGAGGGAGATAGGGAGAGAGAAAGAGAGACACCAGCAACACTGCTTTACCACTTGTGATGCTTATACCTTGTAGATGGGGACTGGGGGCTTAAACCTGGGTCCTTGTGCATGCACCACCTAGTCCCATATATATTTTTAATTATGTAGAAAATAAATTTTGGTTAACTTGTATGTTAGCTATCAGGCTCAAGAAAACAAAATTTAAATGTATAATTCATATAGTAATTCTATTTTTTTTACACAGCCATTGTTTTTTTCTTTACATTCATTATTTCTTTTACAACATGTATTAGCTCTTATGAGTATCTATGTTTTTAGCTTAGTTGAGATCTTTCTTTCTTCAGACAGTTTTGAAGTATTATCTAGTGACCTTTCAGAACTTTCTAGATCTTTTTTTATTATTATCTATATTTATTTATTGGATAGAGACAGCCAGAAACAGAGGGGAGGGGGTTATAGGGAGAGAGACAGAGTCACTTGCAGCACTGCTTTACTACTTGCAAAGCTTTCTCCCTGCAGATGGGGACTGGGGCTTGAACCTGGGTCCTTTGTACATTGTAACATGTGAACTCAACCAGGTACGCCACCACCTTGAGCATTTTCTGCATGACATGGCTAGTGATCATGTATTCTCTCAATTGTGTTTATCTATGAGTGTCTTAATCTTTTCATTACATTTGAAGGACATTTTCACTGGACATATCATTCTTGGTTGGCAGTTCTTGCCTTTTGACACCTTCAATTTATTATTTTTGTCTTTGGCTTCCAAACTTTCTGATAAGAAATCTGCTAGTGGTTTTATTAAGGATCCTTCGTGTATGATGACACATTTATTCTCTTTTGCTTTCCGTACTCTCTGTCTTTCGAGTGTTTGATAATAATACATCATGGTGTGAGGGAGCCAAAGGACAGCTCACTGGCTGGGGCATGAGCCCTGGCACCACCTGTGAATGCAACAGTCAGGGGATGTTTTGGTGCTGTGGTGTTTCTCCTTGATCCTCTGTCTCACTCTGTTTCCCTTCTGGAAAAAAAAAAAAGTCCCAGGAATGGTGAAAGTGTAGCTATAAAAGACCCCAACTCTATGAAATAGATACACATGGATTGTTCCCTAGTAAGAAATTCCTGGTGCTTTCAGTATTGCCATAGCCTCAGATCCTCTCCTGACTTAGGTTTGCATGACAACTATACTGTCTCCCCAGCAGTTCCAGACTTATGTTTGAAGTAAACTTTTTTCTTCTTACTGATTATTTCTTTGGTTTAGCTCAATTCTTTGGGATTCCAGGCCTTATGGATTATAGGTCTTCACTGTGTTTCTATCCTGGTTGTGTATTTGATACCTCCTCTTTAGCACATCACTTGGTGGTGTTTTTCACAGTAGAAACAACTCAACTTTGAATTCACTGCAAGTGAATCTAGTGATACTGCTTTGGATAGAGTTGTTTCTCCTTATTCCCATCAGGGCCGTTTACTTTGGGAGAACAAAAAAATGGCTTGCACTCCTGGCCCAAAGGAAGCTCAGATACTATGTCCCCTTCATCTCTATTCTGTGATATATATGGAGATGAATGAGAAATCTTGAAAGTAAAATTGATAAAATGGAATATCCAAAGTGGAGTCAAGGGTGCATTAGAAGAGTAGGACTTAACACTTGTGTACCATGCCTGCCTGCTTGCTAATTTATATGTACAATCTTAGCAAATCAGCCTCTGATGCCTAAAATTGGGGATTTGGAAAGAAGGTGCCACACCTCACAAAGATTGGTAAGTGCTACTGGACCTTAACCTCTAAGAGGAGAGTTTCTCTCTGCAATAATATATAGGTGTCCCTCCCTCTGGCATATTTTTCTTTCTCTTCTTAAAGAATTTTACTACTTTACCTGTAGGAACCAGCTTTGTTCATGTGAGCTCTGTCTACCCCCCCCCCCCAACACACACACAGCTGACACACACACACAGTGAAGGACTTATACAACTTTGCCTGAGTAATATCTTCCAGTTCCATAAAGATACCACTCCCTAGCCCCCAAATAAAAGCTTTGTTCTCATTGCCAGATAAAGCACTCATTCAATGCTGGTATATCCTGACACTTAAACAGGCCTGTGGTTAAATGTGGAGTTGGTGTTCCTCTTCCTTTTGCAGATAAGATTTGTTAACAGTAGGCTGTCACAGGTGATGGTGCTTCTGTAATTGTCCCCTTCTTCAAAAGCCTGTTAGGTTTTCACTTTGGGAACCAGCTGAAGGTTTTTTGCCTTTAGTTAATTCAGTACCTCATAGTGCTTCGGAAAATGATCTGGAGGGATCATCCTACTCCATTATTCATTGGGTAATTGCTTAGTATATTGGCATATAACTCACGAATGCCTCTGCATTTGGCGGTGTCTTCTTTCACTCTTGCAGTGCATCATTTATAATGTCTGCTTTCCCCCTCTGTCAGCAGGCTTCATTGGCGAGCATCTTACCTCCTATAGAGCCAGAAGAAATCCCATGGGAGGGAGGGAGTCAGGTAGAGTAGGCCTGGGAGCAGGTGACCAACTGCTGCTTCATCTCTGTGTGTACAGAGGCATATCTTAGTAGGCATAATAGTTAAACTCTGTTGCTGGAAACAGGACCTTTAAAGTTAGACCTCTAAAATGACAGAAGGAAGCTCAGTGAACTCTCAGATCTGACATGTCGAGGAACTTCAGGTATCCAAGGGTTCATTTTGTTCTTGAAGTGAACCTTCCTCCAGTGTCCTGTGCAGACGCATATGTAGCCCCCTGAATTTGGATTAAAGTGTACACTGGTGTCTCCACCACTGTCCAGAAGGGGAAGCTTCCTGCCATTCTTGAAGCTCTCTTCCACCTCTCCCAGCTGCTTCTATTCCCTGTTGGCAACCACTGGTTTCGTTCCTATCTTTAGTCACTTTAGTAACTTCCTGTGCCTGCTTAAGAAATCATCTAAATGCAATGGCACAAAAACAGCAGCAGTTACTCCCTCACAGTTCTGGAGGCCAGAAGTCTGAAATCAGTATCTCTGGGCTGAAAAGAAGACGTCAGCAGGGCTATGCTCCTTGGAAGCTATAGGGTGCTCCACACCTTACCTCCTCCAGATTCTGGCAGCTGTGGCCCATCACTCTAATCTTTTTTTTTTTTTTTTAATTTTTTAAATATTTATTTATTCCCTTTTGTTGCCCTTTTTTTTTATTGTTGTAATTATTGCTGTTTTTATTGTTGGATAGGACAGAGAGAAATGGAGAGGGGAGGGGAAGACAGAGAGGGGGAGAGAAAGATAGACACCTGCAGACCTGCTTCACCGCCTGTGAAGGGACTCCCTTGCAGGTGGGGAGCCGGAGGCTCGAACTGGGATCCTTCCACCAGTCCTTGTGCTTTGCGCCACATGCGCTTAACCCACTGTGCCACCACCTGACTCCCCCATCACTCTAATCTTCAGGTCCAGAATCTTCAGGACTCTGTTCTGTCTTCCCACTACCCCCTCCTGTATTTGTAGCTCAAGTTTCCCTTTCCCATGCTCTTATGAGGACACTTGCTATTTTAGTGCCCACTCAGGTGCTCCAGGATAGTTCCTGTCCAAGGTGCTTAACTCAGTCACACATCTGAAGACATCTTTTTTTTAAAATTAATTAATTAATTTTTTGTTGCCCTTGTTTTACTGTTGTATTTATTATTTTTGTTGTTATTGATGTCGTCGTTGTTGAATAGGACAGAGAGAAATGGAGAGAGGAGGGGAAGACAGAGGGGGGAAAGATAGACACCTGCAGACCTGCTTCACCACCTGTGAATCGACTCCCCTGCAGGTGGGGAGCTGGGGTCTTGAACCTGGATCCTTATGCCAGTCCTTGTACTTTGAGCCACCTGCACTTAACCTGCTGTGCTACCACCTGATTCCCCTGAAGACATCTTTTAATAAAGTAATATTTACCAACCTGGGGATTAGAATTTGATGATATCTTTTACTCAGCCTAATTTAACCATAAATGGGTTTTGCCTGTTAATGTCATCTAGGCAGAATAATGTAGAGTATGATCTGCTTTGGCTACCAGTGTTATTGTTAGGGCTCTGTCCATCACTCTTAGC
This sequence comes from Erinaceus europaeus, assembly GCF_950295315.1. Classification (NCBI taxonomy): domain Eukaryota; kingdom Metazoa; phylum Chordata; class Mammalia; order Eulipotyphla; family Erinaceidae; genus Erinaceus; species Erinaceus europaeus. Next base: position 41,096,815 of record NC_080172.1, on the reverse strand, counting down.
AGCCTTTTTTTTTCTTTTCTTGAGATAGAGATAGAGAAGGAGAGACATCATAGACCATTCAACCACTCCTGAAACTCTCCTCATCCCAGGCACTCCTACATGGTGGCCCAGGGCTGGAAGCTTGGCCCTCATGCATGGTAAATTGTGCTTTACTGGATAATATGTTTCTGGACCCTGGATTTCCTTCATTACTAGTATTTCTCACTTCAGTTGTTCTTTTCATTCAATGCATTTATAATTTATTCATGCAGTTCATTATTGTCACTGCTGAGTTTTCTGTCACTTCTTGTGTTTCTTCACTTTCTTGTTGGTAGATTTTACTACTTTGTGACTAGTACTACCCCCATTCTTGGCCAGATAATCTTGTGTGCACTTGTTTTCATTTCTCATTGGTAAATACCATAGAGCCCAGTTGTTTGGTTCTAGGGTAAATGTTGTCTTTCTAAGAAAAGCAAGTTTTATCAGTGTGCTCATGTAAGTTGTGCTTATTATATAGCAGGCCATTGACTGCCTTAGTTTTGTTATAAAATTGTTGAGGAAGAAAAAGATTCCATGTTAGGGCTACTGTCTGAGTGGAGTTGGTGTGTTCTTTTCATGTCTAGTGGGTTTTCTTCAGAGTCTCTAGCTTCCCTTCCCTTCACAGCCCAAAGATATATACATGAGCTTATTGGTATCTGATAGTCTCCATTAGATAGGGATAGATAGAGATAGAAATAGAAATAGATATAGAATAATGTACCTGGCTGCGAGTATGGATCAACCTGCCAATGCCCATGTTCAGCGGGGAAGCAATTACAGAAGCCAGACCTTTCACTTCCTGCACCCCACAATGACCCTGGACCCATACTCCCAGAGGGATAAAGAATAGGGAAGGAATACTAAGGAAGAATAGAATATCAAGGAAGGAGATTGGATATGGAGCTCTGGGGGTGAGCACTGTGTGGAAATGTACCCCTCTTATCCTATAGTCTTGTCAATATTTCCATTTAATAAATAAAAATTAAAAAACAAAAAAGAATAATGTGCCTGGGATGGAAAGGTGTTCTGTCCACGGTGGGTCTTGCCTTGACCTAGAGATGCTAGGGCAGGCTCTAATCACTTGTCACCAGGTTGGAAAGCAAATTAATGAATAAAGACATAATTATTTATCTAGGAGTCTGTTGACCAGATATCTGCCATAAAATCTTAACTCTTGTTTTTGCCAGGCTATGGTCAAATTGGTTTCCTTATATGTCATTTTGCTTGCAGTTGGAGTTTCTAAGAACTTGCTGTTGATGGTAAGTGAGGGCTTCCTGTAGTTGCTCTATATCCTCACTAGCTTTTGGTTTTATTGTTTTAATTTTTGCCAATCCAGTGGGCATAAATATTTTTTTCTTTCCATTTTTCATTTGTGATTAATAGTGGGTTACAATATTTTAAGATTACAATGTATAGTTTCACACCACACCCCCTAAATATGATTTTACTTGTGTTTCTTTGGTAATGGTGATGTTGGGTACTTGCTTATGTGTTTGTTGGTTATTCCTGTGCTTTGTGAAGTGACTGTTTCATTGTTTCCATTTGTTTGTGTTTTTCTTACTGCGCATGCAGGAGTTTCTTTTAGGTATTTTGTTGTAAGTCCTGTATCAGCTACACAGAGTGTGCATGTGAATACTCTTTCACACTCTGGCTTGCCTTTTCATTTTCTTAATACTATACTTGGGGGAAAAAGATATGATAGGACTTGTATTAGTGATTTTTATGTTGAAATAATGTCAAATGTAGATTATAGATGTGCAAAGAATAATGGTCTACTTTTGATGCCAACTCAGTGACTGTTGACATGAGCCTACAGACTTTATTTACACTTAATCACTTATCGTTTCTCCTTCCCTTCCCCTATATGTATGAGTATGTGGATTTACATAGTTCTCCCCCCCCCCCAACCCCCAGCCTCTCTTTTACCCAGAGCACTGCTCAGCTCTGACTTATGGTGGTACTGGGACTTGAACCTGGAACCTCTGGTGCCTCAGGCATGAAAATCATTTTGCACAACCATTTTGCTATTGCCTCAGCCTTACATACGTTTTTTCTGAAACATTTGAAAATAGATTACAAATGTCCCTTGCCTCTAACCATAGATGCTTTGGTGTGCATTTGTTCTAGAACTAGAGTCCAGAGACCAGTTGCTGTTCATAAAGCACAGAATCAGTACTATAACCTCCCATCTGCATTCCAGTTCTGTGATTGATCCCGCTGTGTCCCAGGTGACATGTCTTTCCAGTGTGGCTTCCAGCCTAGATGCACAGATTACCTTTGGTGTCTGCCTCTCTTTGATTGAATCTGGGCTTGTCTCTCATGATTGCATTTTTAAAAAGTGGTATAATCTTCCTATATTCATTTATTTATTTAATTTATTTATAAAATGGAAACATTGACAAGACCACAGGTTAAGAGGGACACATTTCTACACAGTGCCCACCTCCCAGAGCTCCAGATCCAATTTCCTCCCTTGATAGCTTTCCTATTCTTTATCCCTCTGGAAGTACAGCACCCCATCAAAGTTCACCAGGGATCCTGACAGGGTCATCTCCTCTGGACCTGCATTCAGACTTCAAGGAAGCTGGGCAGGAGGACGAGAATGGGTTCTCCCCCCGTTATTGTTACAAATAATTATACTGTCACAATTGATTAATAGTGCTTTGGCAGTGCCTGGTGAAAATGGAGAGTCAGAAGCACCCCCTCTCCCTTACACAGGGGCATATTTGAAAGTTACATTATGAAAGTGGGGAAGGTGGGTCAACATAGACGGACAAAAGAAGTCATGTTATGACTTGCCCCTCATAGAAACAATGCAGAGATTGAGGCCTCCCTGGTACAAATTGATGTATTGAAACAAAGAAAGATTAATAGTTAAACTGTACCAGAACTAGATGAGCAGTGGTCCACGACTAGGCAAAGATCTGTTTACCCCCCATAGAAGATTAATGGTGGAGATAGCCCTCAGCAAAAGTCTAAAACAATTCTGGGTATGACCTCCCCTGAGAACAGGACGATACTAAGCATTGTACCATTCTTTACAGAAATAGGGGAGTAACATATAGCTTGCCAAAGCCACAAGACTAAGCTGGTTGTTTAGGCAACCTGAATGTAACCTGAAAAAAGTATAAAAGCTAATGCAGTTTCACTATTAAAATGAGTCCAATAGAGTGTGGTGTCTATCTGTTCTCCCTCTCGCCGACTCCTGACCCACCTGGGAGGTTGCCTTCAAGACCCCTGACCCTCCTGCTGCTCATCCACTGTGGTGGTCCGCGGCATGGAAGCATGGACCCAGGATCATTATGGGGTGCATTTTAAAGAGAATATCCCTTACTCTGAATCTGCCAATGTTTCTTCCTGTTGGAGTCATGCCTCCTGGCGGGGCCCTTTTGTGTTCTGTTCTGATTCTGGAGGTCTGGAGAGCCCATCTGGGCCTCACTGACATCACTTTAAAGATGTTGTGTGATGTGTCCACTGTAGGGTAGCAGTCTAGGTGAAGACTCGTTATAACTGTGCATTGGCATGTATTGATGGTTCTCTAAGAAGGATGACTTACCACTCTAGCATTCTGTTATTAGCATTCTCTCATCTATTGCATGAGGACCTTCCCTCCTCTCCAACCACTGAATGACTGACTTGACCATTGTGCCATATTTATATGAACTTAGTGATAGATTCCTGTTTTAAAAATTGCTGCACCTACGGGAGCTGGGCAGTAGTGTATCGGGTTAAGTACACGTGGTATGAAGTGCAAGGATGGGCTCAAGGATCTGGGTTCAAGCCCCCAGCTCCCCACCTGCAGGGGAGTCACTTCACAAGCAGGTCTGCAGGTGTCTATCTTTCTCTCCCCGTCTCTGTCTTCCCCTCCTCTCTCCATTTCTCTCTGTCCTATTCAGCAATGATGACATCAATAACAACAACAATAATAACTACAACTATAAAACAACAAGGGCAACAAAAAGGAAAATAAGTAAATAAATATAAAAATGGGGCTGGGTGGTGGCACACCTGGTTGAGCACACATTTTATAGTGTGCAAGAACCTGGCTTTGAAAACCCTGGTCCCCACCTGCAGGGGGAAAGCTTCACGAGTGGTAAAGTAGGGCTATAGGTGTCTCTCTGTCTCTCTCTTTTGATCTCCCCCATCCCTCTTGATTTCTGGCTGTCTCTATTCAGTAGATAAAGATAAAGTTTAAAAAATTTTTTAAAAATTGCTGCACCTACTCATTTTATTTCTTGTGTTGTCCCATATTTGACAGACAGTGCTCTGTGTCATCCTCAAGCCTGTTTGGTTTTTGAGCATTTTCTTTGTGGCTTTGCACAGTGCTCTGGATTCACCTTCCCTCTTGATTTTGAAGACCTAGAATTGGCCACATCTATGAGGAGTTGTGGCTCCCTATTCTTCTTACTAATACACTTTCTATTTTGGAAAAGCTATGGATTTATACAGACAGATTGTGAATATAGAACAGTGAGAACCTATAGACCCACCCATTTACCCCATTATTAGCATCATTAGTGTGGCTCATTTGTCATGACTAATGAACCAGTATGATATATTACAACTGACTCAATCTGTACCTTACTTGAATTTTCTTACCTAATGTTCTTTTCTGTACTGGGACCATGTTGCATTTAGCTGTCATGTCTTCTTAGGTTTCTAGACTGTGAGAACTTTTCAGATTTTGTGTTTCTGATAAGCCTACTTTTTTTTTTTTTTTTTTTTTAAAGGGAAATGTGTTAGATTTTTTTTTTTTCCTTTCAGGGTTATTTGAATCCACTGCTCCTGGAGGCTCTTTTTTCACTTTTGTTGCCCTAGTCATTTATCATTGTTGTCATTATTGTTATTGTTGTTCTTATTGTTGTCGTTGTTGTTGGATAGGACAGAGAAATCGAGAGAGGAGTGTTGGTCATTATGCCAGGCCTCCTGCATTGCTTAATGATGTGGTCTACTTACATAATCATTGTTTTGCCTGAGACCCACCCTGCCTGCAGGGTATTGGTTTAATCCCCATGTTAGATGGAAGCTTGTTACTTTCGTGCTCTTTTCTTCTCTACACCCCCTATCCTACCCATTTCCTTTTCCAAGCTGCCACTTCGACTTCAGAAGATATAAAGGCATTTTTCTCTAATCAATAAAAAAATTGCATTGCGTTCCCACTCAGCCACGAGAGTTCCTGGTTTGTCTCCCGTGTCGGTGAGTAAGCAGCAGCCTAGGTTGGCTCCTGTCGAGTTTTCTCCAACCCAGAGAGCACGTGCCCCGGAAGAAACACCCTCAGGCTAGCCTGGCAGAGGAGGGGGAGAGAAAGATAGACACCTGCAGGGAATCGGGTGGTGTCTATCTTCCCCCTCTCTGTCTTCCCCTCCTCTCTCCATTTCTCTCTGTCCTAATGACAACATCAATAACTACAACAATAATTACAACAACAATAGAAAACAAGGGCAACTAAAGGGAAAATAAATAAATAAATAAATATTAAAAAGTTAGACATCTGCAGACCTGCTTCACCTCTTGTGAAGTGACCCCCCTGCAGGTGGGGAGCCAGGGGCTTGAACCGGGATCCTTGCGTCAGTCCTTGCACTTTGCGTCATGTGCCCTTAACCCGCTGCACTACAGCCTGGCCCCAGTGTGTTATATTTCATAGTTGGATATTCTGTAGGTCTTTAAGAGCTTTCAGTGTGTAGAGTCAGGAAATTTGACCTATGTCAACAGACATGCAGACATGGAGAGATATATACAGACACTTAACATACACATAAAAGACACATTACACAGGTTTGGACACATAGGTATACACACACACACACCAAGTATATGAGCATATACACTTAAATTTATACATGTGCATGTGTAACACAGACATATGCATATAAGTAAGTTCACATATGTAAATGCATATATGTATGTATAAATGTATATATTATTTAGTTAGATGTCAAATTTTTGCAGTAGGGTTGTGTAATATTTATTCCTACTGACTCACCAACAGTAGACAATGCTGCACAATTCTGGTGGTAGAGAAATGGTTTCACAGTGTAGTTTCAATTTGCATTTCTCTGATTTTAAATTGAATGTATTTTCATGTTTCTAAGTTTTCTACTTGTTTATTTTGTCCAATTTTTAAAAAAAATTTATTTATAAAAAGGAAACATTGACAAGACTATAGGATAAGAGGGGTACAACCCCACACAGTTCCCACCACCAGAACTCTGTATCCCATCCCCTCCCCTGATAGCTTTCCTATTCTTTAACCCTCTGGGGGTATGGACCCAGGGTCATTGTGGGGTGCAGAAGGTGGAAGGTCTAGCTTTTATAATTGCTTCCCCACTGAACATGGGCATTGGCAGGTTGATCCTTACTCCCAGCCTGCCTCTCTCTTTCCCTGGTGGGGTGGGGTTCTGGGGAAGCAGGGCTCCAGGACACATTAGTGGGGTCATCTGCCCAGAGAAGTCTGGTTGGCATCATGTTAGCATCTGGAACTGGTGGCTGAAAAAAGAGTTAACATATAAAGCCAAACAAATTGTTGACTAATCATGAACCTAAAGGCTGGAATATTGCAGATGAAGATTTGGGTTCTCCGTTTTGAAGATAGCTAGTAGGCCTATTTTAGTTATATTCCAAAGGGCCCATGACTATACTAATTTTTGCCTGAGCCAGACCTCTGATATGCAGGTGGACCCATATTGTTATTGTTTGGGGAGATGATGACATGGTTGGAAAAAGGGAGAAAACTGGATAAGGGAAGAGAGTAGCTCTCGAATATGGGAAAAGTGTATAAATATTGTTGACTGTAAACCCCATTGATTTGATCTGATCCAGGGCCCATATTCAGCTGAGGAGCCTATGTGACCTCTGCATCCCTGTAGATCTGAGCTCATTCTGTGGTCATCAGTAGGAACATTCCAAGCTGCCTCAATATCAGGACCCATCTTCCTCAGGTGGAACATAGTGTTGTCCATTCTCCCTTCAGAGGATGGAACATTCTCTACTGTTGTTGATCCACATTGGGGGCAGGGTCTTATAGGGGCCCACAAAGGGGTCTGTTGTGTTGTTCCTGATGGAGATGACCAGTGACAATGGAGAGTGGGATCTATTCCATCTTTAATGATGACTCTTTAGTCAGTATTGATCTTTAGTTACTATCAGGCCACCCCATCATTTGAGGCCTTAGTCAGGGAGTCCTGAGATTCTCACACAGACATGATGGGCCTAGACCTTGAATAGATCCCTATTTTGTCCAATTTTCTATAGAGCTTTTGCATTTTTCATCAAATATGACAAATAATTTTTTTTTAAATCTGTGAGATATATTGCACTTTTTTCTTCTAGTTTTCTCATTTACTCTTTCTGCAAGGCTTAGCTGAAGCTTCACACCTGCATGATTCCACCTCTTCCAGCAGACTCTTTCCCTCCTTCAGTTAATAGATCTAAAAAGAGGAGGGAAGGAGGGAAGGGGGGAGAGAGAGAAAGAGAGAGAAAGAGAGAGAGAGAGAGAGAGGGAGAGAGGGAGGGAGGGAGGGAGGGGAGGGAGATAACTTTAGCACCTCTTCATTTACTCGTGAAGCTTCCTCTTGTGCATGGTGCTCCTAAGTAGTGTCTGGGACTTAAACTTGGGTGCTCAAGTATGGTAAGGTATGATCCCTTCCTCATGAGCTATTTCCTGGCTCTGTCATATGTCTTTTTATCCCCTCTCTCTCTCCTCTCTGTTTTTATTTATCACATATCACATATCTTAATCAGCTTGGTCTGCGCTATCAAATGCCATGAACCTAGTTATCTAAACAACAAATATTTATTCCATATAGCTGTGGAGCCTAGGAAGTTTGAGGTCAAAGTCCTGGCAGATTTGTTTCTTGGTGAGAGCTGTCTCAATGTCATTCGGCAGGCTGTCTGCTTCTTGTAGTGTCCTCACATGGCCTTTTCTGGTGTGTGTGTATACACACTAACCATATTGTAGGGAGCCTGATCACCTTCCAGAACCCCCTACCTCCAAGTACTATAATTTTGGGAATTGGGGCTCCAGCATATGAATTTTGTGGTGGTGGGCTCACACAAACATTCAGTCCAGAGCATCATGTGCGCTTTAAAACATTTTTAAAATTCATATAATTCTTATTTATAAAATGGAAATATTGACAAGACCATAGGATAAGAGGGGTACAATTCCACAGTTTTTACCACCAGAATTCCACATCCCATCCCATCCCTTGTTAGCTTTCCTATTCTTCTTCTTCTTTTTTTTTTTTTGGCTGGGGAAATGTGCCTGCACTATGAATCCACTGCTCCTGGAGGCCATAGCTTTTCTATTTTGTTGCTGTTGATATTGTTGCCATTACTGCTGTTGTTGGGTAGGACAGAGGGAGGATGGAAAGACAGAGGAGAGGAGAGAAAGATAGACACCTGCAGACCTGCTTTACCACTTGTGAAGCTATCCCCCTACGGGTTGGGAACCTGGGGGCTTGAACCGGAGTCCTTGCGCCGGTTCTTATGCTTCGCACTATCTGCGGTTAACGTTAACCTGGTGTAAGGTATGATCTCTTCCTCATCAGCTATTTCCTGGCTCTGTCATATGTCTTTTTATCCCCTCTCTCTTCTCCTTTTTATTTATCACATATCACATATCTTAATCAGCTTGATCTGCGCTATCAAATGCCATGAACCTAATTATCTGAACAACAGATTTGTTGTTTAGATAACGCCTGGCCCCTTCAAATATTTTTTAATGGGGTCAGGTGGTGGTGCAGCTGGTTGAATGAACACATTACAGTGCATGAAGACCTAAGTTCAAGCCCACAAACTTCACGAGTGGTGAAGCAATGTTGCAGGTGTCGCTCTCCATCTCTCTCTTTTATTCTCTCAGTTTCTCTCTCTGTCCAAATTAAGTAAAAATATTAAAAAACATTTAAAAAATATTTTATTTATTTATTTATTCTCTGGAGAGAGGGCCACCCCTCTCAAAAATATTTTTATTTATTTATTATTGGATAGAGACAGAGAGAAATTGAGAGGGGAGAGAGAGATAGAAAGGGGAAGAGACAGACACCTGCAGTCCTGCCTCACCACTTGAAGATTTCCCCCTGCAGGTGGGGACCAGGGGCTTGAACCTGGGTCCTTGCCCACTGTAATGTGCGCGCTTAACTAAGTGCACCACTGCCTGGCCCTCAAAAACATTTTTTACTGCACTTGGATTTGTCAGCCTTTCCTTTTTTTGCTTTTGGATCTTGATTCATTGTTAAAAGCTCTTACTCTTTTTTTTTTTAACCAGTGCACTGCTCAGCTCTGGCTTATTGTGGTGCTAGGATTGAACCTGGAACCCTTGGTGCCTAAGGCATGAAAGGCTTTTTGCATAACCATTATGTTATCTTCCCAACTTCCCTCACTCCCAAGCTATCCTTATCAAAGCAAGGACTGCAAAAGCTGAATAAAGGCAAAAGACTGGCATACTTTAACAGTGACTCTTTAGTCACTATCAGACCACTCCATCAGCTGGGGCCCTATTTGGGGAGTTCTGAGATTCCCAAACAGACATGATGGGCCTAGACCTCAAATAAATACCTCTCTCCTTTGGTACGGATCATCTCTATCAGGAACAACAAAATAGACCCCTTTGTGGGCCCCCGTAGTACCTAGCCTTCAACTTGGATCAACAACGGTAGAGAATGTTCGTACTCCGAAGGGAGGCTAGACAACGTACTCTATGCTATACCTGAGGAAGATGGGTCCTGATATTGGGGCAGCTTGGAATGTTCCTACTGATGACCACAGAATGTGAGCTCAGGCCTACAGGGATGCAGAAGTCATATAGGCTCTTCAGCTGAATATGGGCCCTGGATCAGATCAAATCAATGGGGTTTACAGTCAACAGTATTTACAAACTTTCCCCATATTTGGGAGCTACTCTCTTCCTTGATTCAGCTTTCTATTCTTTTTCCAGCCATGACATCATCTCCCCAGATAATAACTAGGGTCCTCCTGCATATCAGATTTTAGGCGCAGGGGAAAACAAATAAACAAACAAACAAAAAAACACTAGTATAGCCACAGGCCCTTTGGAATATAACTAAAATATACCTACTAGCTATCTACAGAATGGAGACCCTCCCAACTTTTAATCTGCAATATTCCAGCCTTTAATTTCATGATTAGTCAACAACTTGTTTGGCTTTATATGTTGACTCTCTTTTCAGCCACCAGGTTCCAGATGCTAACATGATGTCAACCAGACTTCCCTGGACAGACAACCCCACCAATGTGTCCTAGAGCTCCGATTCTCCAGAACCTCGCCCCACTAGGGAAAGAGAGAGGCAGGCTGGGAATATGGATCAACCTGTCAATGCCCATGTTCAGCGGGGAAGCAATTATAGAAGCCAGACCTTCCACCTTTTGCATCTCACAATGACCTTGGGTTCATACTCCCAGAGGGTTAAAGAATAGGAAAGCTATGGGAGGGGGGATGGGATGGGATACAGAGTCCTAGTGGTGGGAATTATGTGGAGTTGTACCCCTCTTATCTTATGTTTTTGTCAGTGTTTCCTTTTTATAAATAAATTAAAGTAAAAAGACTCTAGAGAACTGAAACACATGAACTTGAGGAAAAAAAAACAGATTATCCCTACTTAAAAAAAAAAAAAAAAGCTCTTCCTCCTTCCTTCTGAGGAACTTGCTTATGATTTCTCCTAACACTAATATAGTTTCATTTATTACATTTGGGTCTCATCTAAGGAGTACGTATCATTTTAACTTCTTTTCCAGTTTCTATGCAGCTGCCCCAATACTGCTTATTAAAAAGTTCTTGGGGCAGGATAGTAGCACATCAGGTTAAGTGCACATGGCTTAAAGCGCAAGGACTGGCCTAAGGATCCTGGTTTGATCCCCTGGTTCCATACCTGCAGGGGGTCACTTCACAAGTGGTGAAGCAGGTCTGTAGGTGTCTATCTTTCTTTCCCCGTCTCTATTTTCCCCTCCTCTCTCCATTTCTCTCTGTCCTATCCAACAACAGTGACAGCAATAATGGCAACAGTAACAATGACAACAACAACAATAATAACAATAACAACAAAATGGAAACATGGCCACCAGGAGCAGTGGATTTGTAGTGCAGTCACTGAGCCCCAGCAATAACTCTGGAAGCAACAACAAACAAACAAACAAACAAACACAATGTCACAGTGATTTCAGAGGTCTCTTGATCTTCTCATGGATCTCTTATTTATAGTGTGCCTGTTTCTAGACTTTCATTCTATTTGTGACCACTGTTTGCTCTGGTACCAGCACCACACTGTTTACTTTGGAGGCTTGCAGGGTTCTGATCACTGGGCAGGACCAGCTGGCTCATGCATATAACTCAACTTTTCATTGCTGTTGTGACTCTTTCATGTCTTTTTTTTTTTCCAGTGATTTAATGTTGACTTATAAAATTGTAAAATAATAGGGGTATAATTCCATATATAATTCTATAAAGTTCCCACTACCAGAGTACTGTGTTGCATCCCCTCTACTGGAAACTGCAGTAGTTCTTGCAAGGCACTGATATGGGCTGATTCTATCATTGCTTATCTATATGTTTATGTATTCCTCCCACCCCCATTTTTTCAATGGTTCTGCCTTTACTTCCTTTCTAGGTCACACCTACACCTATTACTGTGTCAAAATGTATTTCCTTTTTTCCTCTTCTCTCTCAGATAAGTGAAACTGTGCCTGGTTTCCTCTGGTATTTTCCAGATTTCCTTCCTTTTCACTGATGCTATGAAAACAAGATTCCAGGTGACAAATGCTTCAAGTCTTGGTGTAATATGGGTACAGAACCCTTTGGTTTATTTCCTCTATTGTTTACCCCTCTGAGAGTATGGACCAAAATTATTTCTTGGGTTCAGAAAGGAGGAGTTTTGGCTTCTATAATTGTTCCTCTACTGGACATAGGTGTTGGCAGTTTGATCCATACCCCAGCCTGTTTCTGTCTTACTCTATTGGGGTAGCACTCTGGAGAGGTGAAGTTCCAGGAAGTATTGATGAAGTCATCTGCTCAGTGAAGTTAGGATGGAATCATAGTAGCATCTGGAACTTGGTGGCTGAAATGCAGTAAGATGGAGAGCAGGACAAGATGGAAAGGCAGGAACCAAAAAGTAGGAATAGTACAGATGAAAGTAGGGACCTTAGGGTGTAGGGAAGCTAGGAAGTCTACTTTAAGTATGTTCCTAGGAGTGTATGTCTTAGTAATTTTTGCTTGAGCTTGATAGCTAACATAGGGGTGGACTAGAAATATTGTCTGGGAGGATGGTGTCAGAGTTCAGAGTAGAACTAGGAAGCAGGTTTAGAGGAGAGAGTTGCTCACAAACTTGAAGAAAATATAAAAATGCAGTTAACTGTTTATTGCAATGATCTAATGTAGGGCCTGTATTTAGCACTGGAGCCTGTACAACCTCTGAGTCCCTGTCAGACTGAGCTCACAGATGTATACATTCTAGGCTGTACTTACATCAGTATCAGTCTCCCTTGAGTGGCAGAGCAGGATGATGCAGCATCCCTTCAGAGAGGGGCAGTCCCTATCATTGCTATAAACTTTCTCCATAAACCATGATGATTTTTTTTCTTCTCTCAGTTATTTTTTTTCAAGTATTTTATATTAGTGGTTTTTGGTATTTTATAGATTTATCATATTTCAGGAGTATTTTTATACCCACCCTAGGTGCATGTAAGCCAGCATTCCCCCCCACCAAAGTTCTGTGTTTTTCTATTCTACCCCCCTCCCATAAATGCTTTATTTTAATAGAAGTGGTAAGAGGAAGAGGATAAAAGGGCTCTGAGCTCCAGCTCCGTTAGGACCCAGATTATGTGTGGCTGGGAGGGGAAGAAAGGACTGGACCTGAAACAAAACAGGGACAATTATGCACAAATGTAGACAGTTGTAGAGAACCTATGTCTTACTCTGGAGTGGGCCTGAAGACAGCTTCAGTCTTACCTCCGCCCTGAGGTGACTCTCAACAAAAGACATCTGCCTCCTCCAGATACCAGTAGAGATCCCTTCAGGGAAAAACTAAAAACAGCCTCACCTGAGTCCCACTTGGACTAGTCACTGTGCTGGAATTTCCTGTTGACCTGCAGTGGATGTGGCAGCCCTGTGGAGTGGAGAGGCAGTGTCTCTGGGGAGAGATGCTGGGTTCTTAGCCTGAGTCCCATGTTCATGGGCTGTAGAGGACCTCACTGGAGAGGCAAGAGGGGAGCAGGACCAGCAAGGTCAAGCTCTTTCAAGAAAACAGAAGCAAAGGTCTCGGGGAAGCTGCTGGACTGACTCCTGGGCAGCAGAGTTGGTCTTCCGAGGGCAGGAGCTTCCATACCTGTCCCGTCTCAATTTGCAGCTCCAAAACTAAGATGGTACTGTCCTGGCTTCTATCTGTTATTGTCAAGGTGATGCCTGTTTTGCAAAGTGTTATAACCCCTTAGAGAGTTATATTAGCTATTTTTCTACACTAGTTTTTAGAAGTTTTCTTAAGACTATACCCTCTTGTTTCTTCTTCTCTCCTATATGTATTTAAAATCAACTACTCAGAGCAGGGAAATAGCTCACTTGGTGAGTACATACTTCATTGTGTACAGTGAAGTCAAAGCCTTTGGCCACCACATAGGAGCACCATGCAATGGGGAAACTTCATGAACAGTGGAGTGGTGCTGTGGTGTCTCTTCTCTCTCTCTCTCTCTCTCATAGTGGAAAAAAGGAAAAGTAGAAGAAAAGTCTCCTGGGAACAGTGGAAACATGTAGGTGTGAAACCCTGGTGCCAACAACATCAGTTCCTTAATATAACAAAATGAAAATGATTACTGTGTTTTTTCATGGTGCTGCATGTACATGACTAAGTGTATGTTGGACTTCCTTTTCCACTATGAATGTTCAGAAAGGGAATGAGTCTGCAGCAGTAACGAAGATTGATGCTTATCTAATCTGGGACTCCAGAGACAGAGCCAGACCCAAAGAGCAGGAACTTGAGAAAGGTTTCAGCAGATAATGGACTGGCCTATTTCTGGAAGGAGTGACTTTGAGGGATGGTTTCTGCCTCCTGAACCTTTACTTTGCTCAGTAGTGTTGCCTGCCTCTTCCCAGGGCATCTGATTCTCTCCTAATCTTTCACCTTGTGTGATGGTTTCAGCCTCCCAAGGCTGCTGAGGTTACTTCAGTGGCCAAGCATGCAACCCTTTACAGATAATTCAAGAAAACTAGTCATCTAAAGAAGGCTTGGGTCTAGATTACTCTTGAACTCAGTGGTTGCTTAGGTGTACCCAGCCCAGCCTATAGGTGGGTAAACATTGAGCCCCTCTTGAGAATGTCTACTCTTCTGTGCTACTTGGACTGGGCCTTGGGTCACCCACTGTGTTCAGTGTCAACCTCTCTGTGGTCAGCATTCCAGGGCCATGTGAGGGCTCATGAGTCTCTGGGGAGATAAGTTGGGAGAGATCAAGTGTATGTCTGTGTAGAGACAGTACAGGCCTGTGCCTGGCCTGGTGCTAATCTGCACAGCACCTATGCTTCCCTGCATGCTTTCCCCTCCATCTGTAATAGAGTGACCTAAATCTCTCTCTGTTTGTAGCTTCTTTATTCTTCTGTGGTATCAATGATATTGGGAATGTTTAGAGACATGTTGACACAACAGTTTACCTTTTATCTTATTCACATTCACAAGATCAGAGCTTAATGTAGTGCCTGCACTGAGCTTCTGCTCTTTGGGTCTGGCTTTGTCTCTGGAGTGACCCCAGGAGCAGGTGGGCTCAAGGCGTGGGGCTGGCTTGTGGGGTCCCCCCCACCAGAAGATGCCTCTGTCATCTCTCTGGGTGTTTCCTGCCCTTCAGAATACAGTGTTAGACTTGGGAGTTTGGCAGTAACCCTAGGCAGAAGTAAAATGTTCTCACTGAAAAATCTACAGAAAATAAGCTGCACAAAAGTTTATTGTATATTATAAAAGCACATTTTAAATTACAAAGTATTTGATCTGATCTCAGTGATCAAAGTCTACAGTGAGGAGAAGAGTTGTCTTGCTGGCCAGTGAAGAGTTTTGCCTGTGTTCTGCCCACAGACTGGGATGCACCTGACTTTCTACTTTGAACTGTGGGTCAGGAGGTTCTAACCTGCAGGTGTCACATGCGCTAGTTGGGACAGAGTGCCAGCTAATAAATGGCAATTGAATTGCCACCAGGCTTGGAAACTGAAGTCTTTGCAAAGGAGTGATCAATAACTCACTAACCATCTCTTGTTAGAGCTGTTTAAAACAAAACAGAGAAAATGGATATTTGTGTAAGTGACAGTTCACACGAAAGATAGCTGTATTGATTAAGAACTACAAAACCAAAAAGGAACTGTGAAATTGGAAAATTACGTATTGGAATTGCCTCATTTGAAAGTTTAGAAGCAATTGTATACATAGCTTGAAAACTTGGATATGTTATTATATTATTTTAGTCTTGATCATTATAACCTTCTGGCTTTTGCAGGGGCTGTTTACAAAAGCACTTTAGGTATTATTGAATCACTGTAGGTCAGGTTTAATGCCAGTTGTCCTAATTTATTTGTAATGATGTTATTGAAGACCAGTGGATTCCTAATCAGCTTTCCATTGATGTAAATTGATGTATTTGCTCCACACCATTTTACACTGTCAGTCAGCTAACTGGTCAGGACCAAGCAGACATCATCTTGTCTCTGACAGATAATGACAATGAAGCCATTATCTGATTTTACCAATGCTTTTCCTGTACTTCCAGGACATCACTGGATTTGACAGGGATCCCAGGCCCTGCTCACCCCAGTAGAGGGGCAGGATGTGGCAAACCCATCTGTGCAACTCAGAGAAGGATGGGCCCTGGCTGTGCTGTAGTGGGTGGTTTGAGGTCTGTAGATGTTTTCCCCACATGGATATAACGGGTGTATGACATTGGGCTGCCATCTGTCAAGGAATAGTCTGGAAAGTTGGGCTTGGATGAGATGAGTGCCTTTGTTTTTCTGTGTTGGGATCCATTCATACTCACATTGGGCTGTGGTTTTTGCGAGTTGACCATCCAGCAGTCTCTGAGGGATCCCAGCCAGTCTTTGGTGTTCTGTGTGGCTGTGTGCCTTAGACCCAAGCCATGATGATGGCATAGCATCTGTGGGAGGTATGGGAGTTCCAGCCATACTGTTGGAGCCTCACCTTCCTCACTGACTCTGTGAAACTCATGAAAGTACTCTACTCCTGGCTACCATTTTCCCCAGGGGACCCTGCCGAATGGACAGGACATGGACACCCAGCCCTCTTTAAGGTTGACAGGCTGTCCCATGCCTGGCCAGTTATGGCTGCCTGCACTTAGCAGGTGACTGAGAGGGACCAGGGTCTTCAGCTGCTCAGCCAGTGAGTAACCACCCTATTCTTTGGTATTTCTTCTTCCAGAGGGGGTACAGACAGTGCTGTTGCCCATCAGGGAATGCCATACTGGCCTCACACTCCTTCACTACCACCTTCAGGTTGTTTCTTTACCCACATCACCATCATGACTAGAGCCCTGGCTGCCTCCCCTGATCTAAATAGTTTAATCCAATACTGGTTAGTGCTCTGTGCTCAGGCTGGAAAGCACTCTTCCTGGGCTCCCAGGCTTACCTGTGAGTCTGGGTGAAGAAGGTGCTGAGGTGCTCCTGTCTGCAGGCCAAACCTTGGCTAGAAAGGTGATGTCTGTGTGGGAGATACGGCTCAGATCTCGCTAGCAGAGCTGGGATCCCAGGGCTCAACTCAGGCCCCAAGTGGTGCTTTGTTCTTCCTTCATTGTGAACTGATGAATGAAGCACCTCTGGGTTGAGTCCTGAAACCATCTTTGTTGCAAATGATAGTCTTTAAAGGTGCTTGAGAGCACAGCACTTCCCTTGTACCCTCATTCCTTTCATTTGACCAGGGAGGGTAAGTGAAAGAAGGAGCAGTGTGTAAAACTGGGTATGTTCTCAGTGACATGTGCAGTCACTTGAGAGATGTGCCATCGTGAGCTCAAACTGCTGGGAAAGGATGTGCTTATTGCCCTCAATGGAATAGCAGCTTGTGCTCTTAATGCTTTCAGAGTTCCTTATCAGTGACTTGTGAGGCTGTTCTTACTGGTTCCCTAGTGGATTTCAGTGGATGCTAGCAAGGTGTGGAGTGTTTTCTTATGGCATGAGGAGGGGGAGTTATAAAAATAAGATTGATCTGTAACTTTATTTTTTATTTATAACAAGGAAACATTGACTAAAACATAGGATAAGAGGGGTACAACTTCACACAATTCCCACCACCAGAACTCTGTATCCCATCCCCTCCCTCCCCTGATAGCTTTCCTATTCTTTAACCCTCTGGGAGTATGGACCCAAGGTCATTGTGGGATGCAGGTTGAAGGTCTGCCTTCTGTAATTGCTTCCCTTATGAACATGGGTGTTGACAGGTCAATTCATACTCCCAGCTAGTCTCTCTCTTTCCCTAGTGGGGAAGGGCTCTGGGGAAGCAGAGCTCCAGGACACATTGGTGGGGTTGTCTGTCCAGGGAAGTCTGGTCGGCATCATGCTAGCATCTGGAAGCTGGTGTTTGACAAGAGAGTTAACATACAAAGTCAAACAAACTGTTGACCAATCATGGACCTAAGGACTGGAATAGTGCAGATGAAGAGTTGGGGGGGGGTCCTCCATTTTGTAGATAGCTAGTAGGCATATTTTAGTTATATCCAAAGTGCCTGTAACTTTTAAAAATTATCTTTATTTGATAGAGACAGCCAGAAATTGAGAGGAAGGGGGAGACAGAGACAGAGAAACAGTACTGTTTCACCATTCATGAAGCTTCCCCCCACTGCAGGTGTGGACCAAGGGCTTGAGGTCCTTGTGCATTGTAACATGTGCTCAACCAGATGCACTGCTACCTGTTCCCCAACCCCCCAAATAAGATTGATCTGTAGAGAGAAGGGCTGCTGCCTCCAGCCAGAACAGGAGGTCCATGGGGACCTTATTCATCTGAGGGGGTAGTGACTGGGCTTGGAATGGAGACCATGTCCTTGTGTCACCCATACCACTGTTGTGCTTTCCCCCTGCCTCAGTTCCTTCTTTTGTGAAATGGAGTTGATTAACCTCTGCCTTGCCAGTGGACTCCTCTGTTCTTGTGAAATCTCTGTTTCTTTCCCTGGCCCCCCCTCCCTCTAGCCACCCCCTCTCACTCACCAGCTTTCTGGTAACTCTACTCCTTTGATTTATTTCCATTCTAGGCAGCTTCTGTCACCTCCCTGACCAACTTGGCCTGCATGTACATGGTTCGATGGGCTGTTTGGAACCCCGTACCAGAGGCAGGCTCTGGGAGGGTCATCTTACCCCTCCAGGGCGGCACCCAGTGCAACCCTTCACACTGTCTGGTCTACAAGGTGCCTTCAGCCAGCATGAGCTCCGAAGAGGTAATTGCTAACACATCATAGGTCTGATTATTTTTCCACAAGCATCTAGCAAGTTCATAAATCTTCCAAGTTAGTAATTGACAACTATATTTACAGGTGTTTTAAGAGCAAAATTTTTCTCCCTGTGTCATGGAGATGCTTTTAAAAATTAAATGTGCAAGCAAACTGTCTTGGACTATGTGAAAACTGTGGTGGTTATTAGAGGGAATGGCATTGGAGGTGTTCTGAAGGGGGTGGGCTTTTATTGGGCAACAACCAGGGGTGACGTGTCGGGACAGGATTGGTTGAAAAGGGTACTGCGAGAATATTGCAGGAAGTGGTAAAACCTGGGGGCATAGACTGCATCTGAATAATTCTTCAACATCACTGGTGGCCATTAGTTTTCTTTTTCTTTTTTTTAATATTAATTTTATAGAGGCAGGGAGAAATTGAGAGGGGATGGGGGGGACAGAGAGGGAAAGAGAAAGAGAGACACCTACAACACTACTTTACTGCTTGTGGAACTTTCCCCTTGCAGATGGTAGAGTGCATATGCCCCTTTCCTTTTTCTTTGAGGAGGGATGGGGCAGAGAGAAGGAGGGAGAGAGAGACACCTGAGGCACTGCTCCATCACTTGAGAAGCTTGCCCCTCACAGGTGGGGATCAGGGGCTCACCAGGGGCTCAAATCTGGGCTGTTGCACATGGCAAACGTGCACTTTACTGAGTGCACTACCACCTGGGCCTCACTGATAATAAAATCTACAATTCATAAATAAATTCCTTTGTTGGAATATCAAAACAAAGTAAAAATTATCATCATTGATTCATAATTAGCTGGGATGACACAGAGGCCAATTCTTTCTTCTTCTTTTTTAAATTTTTATTTATAAAAAGAAACACTTACAAAAACCATAGGATAAGAGGGGTACAACCCCACACAATTCCTACCATCCAAACTCCATATTACATCTCCTCCCCTGATAGCTTTCCTATTCTTTAAGCCTCTGGGAGTATGGACCAGAGGTCATTGTGGGATGCAGAAGGTGGAAGGTCTGGCTTCTGTAATTGCTTCTCCACTGAACATGGGTGTTGACAGGTTGATCCATACTCCTAGCCTGTCTCTCTCTTCCCCTAGTGGGGTGGGGTTCTGGGGAAGTAGGGCTCCAGGGCACATTGGTGGGGTCGTCTGCCTAGGGAAGTCCAGTTGGTATCATGTTAGCATCTGGAACCTGGTGGTTGAAAAAGAGCTAACATATAAAGCCATAAAAATTGTTGATTAATCAGGAACCTAAAGGCTGGAATATTGCAGATGAAGATTTGGGGTCTCCATTTTGGAAATAGCTAGTAGGTCTATTTTAGGTATATTCCAAAGGGCCCATGACTTTATTAGTTTTTGCCTGAGCCTGACATCTGATATGCAGGTGGATCCAGATTATTGTTTGGGGAGAATATGTCATGGCTGAGGAGAGGGCTAGAAAGCTGGATCAGGGAAGAGAGTAGCTCCCAAATATGGGAAAGGTGGACTTTTAAAATAATTTTATAAATTTATAATTTTATAAATCAATATTAAATCACTAATAAAATTTAAAAAAAAGAAAAAGAGAAGGAGAGAGACAGAGACACACTGTAACTATATTTCACCACTTGTGAAGCTTTCACCCAGCAGGTGGGAACCAGGGGCTTGAACCCAGGTCCTTGTACACTGTAGTGTGTGCGCTTAACCAGGTACACTACTTTCAGGCCCCCTTTATTTTTTTAATTGCCACTAGAGTTATTGCTGAGGTTTGATGTTGGCATTACACATCCATCACTCCCTGTGGCCACTTCTCACACTTAATCTTAGCTTAAAGGCCAAGAAGCAACCCATTTCCCCCCTTTCTATTTATTTAATTAATTAAAATAATTTCAATAGTACAGGGGCCAGGTGGTGGTGTGCCTGATTGAGCACACATGTTATAGTGCACAAAGACTTGGGATCAAGCCTGTGGTTCCCACCTGCTGGAGAAAAGCTTCACAAGTGGTGAAATAGAGCTACAGTGTCTCTGTTTCCCTCTCTGTCTTCCCCTTCCTCTCAATTTCTGGCTGACTATCCCATAAAAAAAAATTCAGTAGAATAGAGGGAAATTGAGAGGAGAGGGGAAGATAGAGATGGAGAATGAAAGATAGATATCTATAGGCCTGCATCACCACTAGTAAAACTTCCCTTATGCAGGTAAGGAGTGGGGTCTTGAACCCTGTCCTTGCACTTGGTAACAGGCGTACTCAACTGGATATGCCACTGCCTGTCCTCTCTTAAGTGTCCTGGACCTGGGCTCTCCAGCTGTGTACAGGGGTGAGGACCACAGAAGGATGAGATGAAGTTTCCTTGAAAAAGTACATATATATATATATAGATAGATAGATAGATAGATAGAGAGAGAGAGAGAGAGAGGGAGGGAGAGAGATAGGGAGAGAGGGGGGGGGAAGTTATGAAAGAGTAGCTAGGGAGGAATCCCTTGGCTTACTGGTGATCTACAAGGATAACAGTCTTCACTCAGGGTCCCACAGACCCCACAGTTTCCATGCAGACATGATATCAAGGTTCTCTGGGTAGTTACTCTGTTCTTCTGCTGCTTCTCCTGAAATATGGCCCAGCCTGTTTGAGCAGAGCCTTTCAGGACTCATGTGTCTCATTTTTCTTGGGTAAAGGGACTGGGACTGTTATTTCAGTGTGTCATCTGTGTGCTAATTCTAGCGACAAACAGGATTTTCATTGCTGTTATTTATGATTTGGATAATGCTTTGGGGACCTGAACAAGGGACAGCTGATTGTACAGCTTTTCTTATTATAAGGAATGTCTCTCATTAGGGGACTTTATTTTGCTGCATTCCCACAATGATCTTGTTGGAACCCTTATTACAGAATTGCCATTAGAACCCTTGCCTTGCCATTCTCTCATTTACTTCTTTCTCCACTCCTTCTCCCTCTTCTTCTCTATCTTGATATAAATAAATATTTATCATATTAATTATCATGCCACTCTATCCCTTTTACTTTCAAGTGTGCAGACTATTTTGGAGTGTGTTTTGAAGGTTTCACTGTCTTAAGAACACAATATTGAAACATCACAATTTCTTTACCAGGAATGTCACTTCTAATGAAGATTTCTCAGTCTCAGCACTACTGACATTCTAGGACAGATGATTTTTTGCTGAGTATTGTCTTAGGCATTGGGAGATGTTTAACCCCACCCTTGGCATCTGCCCCAGATGCCAGTAGTGTCCCCTGAATGTAGACAGTCTGGAACATCTATAGATATACTGCACAATGTTTCCTGGTGGGCAGAACTGCCACCAGATGAGAACCACTACTCCAGAGAGAAGTAGGATAGTGAACCAAAATGGATCACAAACTTAATTCTTCCTCCAAGCTTTAAAGGTGCTTCTCTGCTTCTTCCTTTATTTCTCATCCTTTGTAGCAGAGCCAGCACCTCCCCAAGTCAGTCTGGAAATCTGGATTTAAAAATAAACAAGCAAATAAATAAGTAAAAAAAAAATCCCTTAAAATATTTTATTTATTTTGGAAAGAGAGAAATTGAGAGTGAAGAGGAAATAGAAAGGAAGACACACACACACACTGCTTCACTGTTAATGAAATTTTCCCCTGGAGGAGGGGACTGAGGGTCTAAATTGAGGTCCTTGTATGCTGTAATGTGTATGCTCAGGACAACTCCCTCCCTCCCTCCCTCCCTTCTTTCCTTCCTCCCTCCCTCCCTCCCTTCCTTCCTTCCTTCCTTCTTCTCTCTCCCCTTTCTTTTTTTAAAAAAATTATTATCTTTATTTTATTTATTGGATAGAGACAGACAGAAATTGAGAAGGAAGGGGGTGATAGAGAGGAAGATATACCCGCAACACTGCATCACCACTTGCAAAGTATTCCCCCTGCAGGTGGGGACTGGGGGCTTGAACCTGGGTCCTTGCTCATTGTAACATGTGTGCTCAACCAGATCTTCCTTCCTTCCTCCCTTCCTTCCTCCCTCCCTCCCTCCCTCCCTCCCTCTCTTCCTCCCTCCCTCCCTTCCTCCCTCCCTTCCTTCCTTCCTTCCTTTTTTTTTCTTTCTTTCTTCCCTCCCTCCCTCCCTCCCTCTCTTCCTCCCTCTTTCCTGGTCCCCACCTGCATGGGGAAAGCTTAGTGAGTGGTGAAGCAGTACTGCAGCTGTCTCTCTGTGTCTCTCCCTATCTACCCAACAGATAGATGAAAAGGAATAATTCAAAAGAAGGCAGGAGGAAAGGAAAAGGACCAAAACCAGACACAACAGATAACAGTTAAGTGAAAGTTCTGGATTAAATCTTCAGTCCAAACACTAACAGTTGCATATGATGTAAGCAGTTTAAGCACATCAGTTTAAAGGCAAGATTGTCAGACTGCACTAGTGATCAAGGTTTAGCTATATGTTATCTGCCAGGAACTCACTTTAAATAAAATGATGTAAGTGGAGTAAAAATAATAGAAAAAATAAAAAGATTCCTTATAAACATTAATTTAAAGAAAACTGGAGAGATTATTTAATATCTGACAAAGCAGACTTCAGAGCAAAGATAATGTCCAGGTAATGACATAATAACCCTAAAAGTATCTATATAACTAACATAGAGCTTGAAGATACATAAAGCAAAACTCAATAGAACTGAAAGGAGAAATAGACAAATTCATAAAGATGGAGATCTTACCCAGCCCTCCTCTTGAAGTAAAAAGTATAGATAACAAAGTAAAGTATAGATAACATGGGCAGAAGAACACCAGTGAAGAGGTTGGGGAGATAGCATAATGGTTATGGACAAAGACTTTCATGCCTAAGGCTCTGAGATCCTGGGTTCAATCCCCAGAACCGCCATAAGACAGAGCTGAGCAATGATATGGTCCCTTTCTCTGGATCTCTTTCATTAAAATAAAGAAAATACTGAAAAAAAGAAAAGAAAATCAACAAAGATACAGAAGAACTGGATGGCAGTAATCAACTGTCTGTATCTAAATGACATTTATAGAACATTTTTCTTGTTTTTTTAAAAAAATTATAAAATAAAAATATCAGCCAATAGCAGTACCATAGACATTCTTTTCCTTTTTGAAAAAAATGTTATTTATTTATTTATTTATTTATAGAACACTGCTCAGCTTTGGCTTATGGTGGTGCATGGGACTGAACCTGGCACCTTGGAGACAGGTTCATTTTATATAACACTTATGTTACCTACCTTGCCCTAGACATTCTTCTTAAGTGCAAATGAAACATTCATCAAGGCAGACAATATCCTTTTAAGAGCTTTAATAATTTTAAAAGAATTTTGATTATATAGCTATTTTCTGACTACATGGAACAATCATTGATTCAATAGCAAAAATAATTCGACAATTTCACACCTATAGACATCTACTCTTTGACAAAGAATATTAAATGGGGAAGGTGAGTTTCTTCAACAAGTGGTGTTGGAAAAAATGGGTTGAAACATGCAGAAGAATAAAACTGAACCACTATATTTCACCAAACACAAAACTAAATTCTAAGTGGATCAAGGACTTGGATGTTAGACCAGAAACTATCAGATACTTAGATGAAAATATTGGCAGAACTCTTTTCCACATAAATTATAAAGACATCTTCAGTGAAACAAATCCAATTACAAAGAAGACTAAGGCAAGTATAAACCTATGGGACTACATCAAATTAAAAAGCTTCTGCACAGCAAGAAACTAATACCCAAACCAAGAGACCCCTCACAGAGTGGGAGAAGATCTTTACATGCCATACATCAGACAAGAGTTTAGTAACCAAAATATATAAAGAGCTCACCAATGACCCCATCCAAAAATGGGGAAAGGACATGGACAGAATATTCACCACAGAAAAGATACAAAAAGCAGAGAAACACATGAAAAAATGCTCCAAGTCATTGTTGGTCAGAGAAATGCAAACAGAGACAGAATGAGATACCACTTCCCTCCTGTGAGAATGTCATACATCAGAAAAGGCAGCAGCAATAAATGCGGTGAGGTTGTGGGGTCAAAGGAACCCTCCTGCACTGCTGGTGGGAATGTCAATTGGTCCAGCCTCTGTGGAGAATAGTCTGGAGAACTCTCGGAAGGCTAGAAATGGACCTACCCTATGATGCTGCAACTGCTCTCCTGGGGATATATCCTAAGGAACCCAACATACCCATCCCAAAAGATTTGTGTATACTTATGTTCTTAACAGCACAATTTGTAATAGCCAAAACCTGGAAGCAACCCAGTGTCCAACAACAGATGAGTGGCTGAGCAAATTGTGGTCTATATACACAATGGGATACTACTCAGCTATTAAAAATAGCGATTTCACCATTTTCAGCCCATGTTGGATGGAGCTTGAAGAAATCATGTTAAGTGAAATAAGTCAAAAACAGAGGGATGAATATGGGATGATCTCACTTTTCGGCAGAAGTTGAAAAACAAGATCAGAAGAGAAAACACAAATAGAACCTGAACTGGATTGCATCAGAAAGACTCTGGGGTGGGTGGTGGGGACAGTATAGATCCTGGAAAAGGTTGACAGAGGACCTAGTAGGAGTTGTATTGTTATGTGGAAAACTGAGAAATGCTATGCATGGACAAACTATTGTATTCACTATCAAATGTAAAACATTAATCTCCTAATAAAGAAAAAAATAAAATATCAAAAATTCCAAACACTTGGAAATTTAAAAAATTGCTTCTAAATAATTGATAAGTCAAATAATTTATAAACTCCATGAGATTATAAGAAATATATATTTTAATTTTTTTATATTTATTTATTTTCCCTTTTGTTGCCCTTGTTGTTTAACGTTGTGGTTATTGATGTCCTTGTTGGATAGGACAGAGAGAAATGGAGAGAGGAGAGGAAGACAGAGAGGGGGAGAGAAAGACAGACACCTGCAGATCTGCTTCACCGCCTGTGAAGCGACTCCCCTGCAGGTGGGGAGCCAGGGGCTCGAACCAGGTTCCTTCCGCAGGTCCTTGCGCTTTGCCATGTGTGCTTAACCCGCTGTGCGAACGCTTGACTCCCTATAGGAAATATTTTGAATTGCACAAAAATCAAAATAGTCCATCAAATTTTGTAGGATGTAAGTAAAGTGTGCTTACATGGGAATTAACAGCATTAAATATTTACATTAGAATAGAAAATAGGACTCAGATCGATAGTATAATCTGCCATGTTTAGAAGCAAGAATGGCAAAACGAAAGAAACCTAAAGCAAGTGAACGAAGTCTATTCTAAAGAGTAGAAACAAGTGAAATAGAAAATAATAGAAAAAGAGAAAAGCTGTGGTGGGGTGGGTGGTGGTACACCTGGTTGAGGTGAGTACACAAATTTATTACATAGAAAGAACCAGGGTTCAAGTCTCTGGTTCCCCTCCTGCATGGGGGAAACTTCAAGAGCAGTGAGGCTGTTCTGGAGGTTTCTTTTTCTACCCTCCTACTCCCTATCAATTTCTGTCTCTATACAAATAAATAATTGATTAAAGAGGCAGGCAGAGCTCTGGCATCAAGAATTGATTCACTGACATGTTAAGAGAGACAGGCCAGAAAAAGGATGAATATAGGATGGTCCTACTCATAGACAGAAGTTGAAAAATAAGAACAGAAGAGAAAACACAAAGCAGTACTTTGACTAGATTTGGTAAAGGACATTGGGGCAGGAGGGGTAATCGGGAATGTTCAGGTCCTGGAACGTGATGGCGGAGGAGGACCTCAGAGGTGGGTTAGAGTGTTATGAAGAAAACTGAGAAATGCAACATATGCAACATATGTAATATATGTTACTGCATCTTACCATCAATTGTAAACCACTAATTTCTCCAATAAAGGAAAAAAAGAACTGATTCATTGAAAAGGTGAATCACTGTAAGCTGTAAAAAGACTGAAAAAAGAAGAGAGGACACATTTTTACTAATATTGGAGGTGACAGAAGATCAGGGGCCTCTGTAGAATGAACAGGGATTAAAGGATATTAAAGGAACAGCTTTGTGCCTCTAAATTTGTCAAGATAGATGAGATGGATCATTTCGTCTTAAAGTAGCAAAATTTGCCCAAGGTGAAGTAGAGTATCTGTAGTCTTTTTAACTATTATAGAAATGGGGTTCATAGTTGAAAACATTTTGTAAAAGAAATATAAAAAAAGAAAAAAAGACATTTTGATCTATTCACTATGAATTCTGTTAAATTTAAGAAAAAAGAATTAGCACTATAAGAAATACTGAAAGAGCCTTAGGTTCTACTTATATTAAAATGTTTTCATATGCAAAACAAAAAAGAAAGAAATAACACTGATTTTATATTTTATAGATTGTCTTCTAACAAATAGAAGAGATGAGAACAATTCCTAATTCATGTAATTAGGTTGGCTTTAGCTTAATTTTTATTTATTTATTTATTTGCAGAACACTACTCAGCTCTGGTTTATGGTGGTACTGGGGATTAAACCTGGGACTTTGGAGCCTCAGGAATGAGAGTCTCTTTGCATAACCATTATGCTTTCTACCCCTGCTGGCTTTACCTTAATATCTAAATCAGAAAAAGAAAAAGACAATAAAAGAAGAGAAATCTATGGACACATGTCCTTCATGAATATAAATACAAAACACTCGACCAAATATTAGCAAATTCAATTCCAACACTATGAAAAAAGACCAATACATCACAAAAAAAGCCAACTGGGGGTTTATCCCAGGAATGTAAGATTGTCCCTTATGTGAAAATCAGCAAATTACAACATTTTAACATTATTATAACATCAGCAACCTAAAGCAAGAAAACCCTGCGTCCTAAGCAATTGATGCAATGAAAGCATTTAACAAAATTAAACATACATTTATAATGAAAACTCTTAGTAAACTGGAACAGAGAAGAACTTCCTTAACTTGGTGAAGAATGCCTTAGATTTTCCTTTAGTTTAACATCACATTTAATGCTGAAGGATGTAGTGCTTTCCCTCAAAGATCTGAGCAAGTGATGGATATCCACTCATCACATCCAACATTCTCCTCCACTTTGCACTGGACTTTCTGGCAAGGAAATAAAAGACATAAGTAGAAAAGATGAAATAAAGCTACCCGTATTTGCAGACAACTTGATTGTATATGTGGACAATGTCAAGAAATTGACCAAAAATTTAAAAAAAAAAAAAAAAACACAAACTCACCAAAACTAAGTAATATCCCTCCTAGAATGAGTATGTGAACTTAGCAAGATTGCAGGACAGGAAAGGAGGTCAGAATAGAAAACTCAATCATAGTTCTCTCTACTGTCCATGGAATTTTGGACAACAGTGGCATTATTTTCAGAGTCCTCTTTGCAAAAGAAATCAGCAAAATATGTACAGGATCTGTTTCCCAGAAACTGAATAGAAACTTTCCTTTTGCTGCAGGTTAGATTTCCCTTTGTGGTTATTAGCTTTTTCTTTTTCTTTTTTTTTTTTTGTCATCACTGAGGCTTCACTGTTCTGGGATGACTTTTTTTGATAGGAAGAGATAGAGACAAAGAGGCAGACAGAAAAAGAGAGAGAGAGCCCACAACACTGAAGCTTCTTCCATTGCTATGGGTGCGAATCTGAGTCCACTTATTGGTAAAATAGCACACTATTCAACTGAGCTACTTGCTGATCCATTATAGTTACTTTCATGTGAAATCAAAGAGGGTCCCAATAAGTAGAGAAATATAACATCTTTATGAACCAGAACATTCAATATAATATAATAATAGCCCCAAATTCATCTATAGATTTAGAGAAACTTCACAACAGAAACTTTAGTGATAGAGACAAACTTAATCTAAAAATTAAATAAAGTGCCAAAGGAATTAGAAGAGTCAGCTTTGGAAAAGAAGGAAGTGGGGGTGCAGGTTAAGTGTACAAAGTGCAAAGCGCAAGGACTGCCACAACAATTCCAGTTTGAGCCCCGGCTCCCCACCTGCAGGGGGGATCGCTTCACAGGCCATGAAGCAGGTCTGCAGGTACCTATCTTTCTCTCCCCTTCTCTGTCTTCCCCTCCTCTCTCCGTTTCTCTCTGTCCTATCCAACAACGATGACATCAGTAATAAAAACAATAAAACAAGGGCAACAAAAGGGAAAAAACAATAAAACAAGGGCAACAAAAGGGAAAAAAAATTGCCTCCAGGAGCAGTGGATTTGTGGTGCAGACACTGAGCCCCAGCAATAATCTTGGGAGGGCAAAAAAAAAAGACTTTCTTGTCTGAGGCTGCAAGGTCCTAGGTTCAATCGTCTGCACCACCATAAACCAGAACTGAACAGTGCTCTGGTAAAAAAAAAAAAAAAAGAAAAGAAAAAGAAGGAAGAGGTAGGAATTATACTACTTTTGGGACTTACAGTTGTGGTAATCAATGTAAATTTTGATATTGTTGAAAGGATTGCCTCATGGTTTACTGGAAAAGAGCAGGGTCCAGAAATAAATCATAATTTCACCTTTCCTAGAAAATTCTTCAGAAAATTATTATTGTTGGGGTCAGGTGGTAGTGCATCTGGTTGAATACACGTTACAATGTTCAAGGACCCAGGTTCAAGCCCCTGGTCTCCACCTGCAGGGGGAAAGCTTCACAACTGGTAAAGCAGGGTTGCAGATGTCTCTCTGTCTCTCTTCATCTCTATCTCCCCCTTCCCTCTCGATTTCTGGCTTTCTACCCAATAAATAAAGATAATAAAAATCTAAAAAAATTATTATTGTTGCTACATAGAGACAGAGAAAGAGTGAAAGAGAACACAGCACTGAAGTTTCCTTCAATGCAGTGGTGCTGGACTCCAACTTGGGTTGCATACATTGGCAAAATAGCACATTATCCACATGAACTATTTCACCAGCCCATCCCTATAAATATTTTAAATATGTACATACATTATGACCAAGCAATCCTGCTCTTAGAGAAACAAAACCTTTACACAGAACTGTGCACAACAGTGTTTATAGCAGTCCTATTTATAATCACCCAAGTTGTAAAGAACTCAGGTGGTTTCAAGTGGGTAACAGCAAAAACTGTGGCACATCATACAATAGAATACTGCACAATAGAAGGAGGACACTCCTGGGTGAATCTCAGCAGCACTGTGAAAAGAAACCAGTGAAAGAAACTAATCTCTAAAGTTACATTCCATTTGCTTCTATTTATAGGACAATCCCCAAAAGGCCAAACTATAGGATGGGGAGAAGTTCTGTAGTGTGGAGTTATTTGGAGATTAGCATGAACAGATAGTGTGTGTGTCGGGGGGGGGGGGGGGGGAGTGCAGGAAGGGGGTAGTGGAGCTGACCTGTCCCTTGATTGTGCTGGTGATTATTACAGTTCATGGAATTCTACTCCAAAATTTAGAAAAGCCAATTTCACATAGGTTAATTAAAGAATACATTGAGAAGTAGAGAAATGTGACTTCTACCTGCACAAGGTTCATTCTGGTGATAATGTGGTCCTAAGGAGTTTATAGCCAGTCAATTGTTTTCTGCTCAGGAAATTACTTGATTATAATCTAAGAATACCTATATGACTTTCCAAGTACCATGCTTTGTTTAGACATTGAGGGCTGATGAATTGTTCCTGCTGGAATTATTATACTAACAGAAGGAAGCTGATGCAATATCACTGGCTTTGTTGATCGCAGGTAAAGCAGGTGGAGTCCGGGACAGTGCAGTTCCAGTACTCTGTGAACTCAGAAGGACAGTTGGACATACCCACAGGGCACATTGTCAGCCCCAAGGTAGACCAGCGGCCCTCCAGGAAGCCACCTACGTCCCCTTCAAGTGAGTGTTTACAGACAGCTGACTTTTCACACACACAGCATGCCTTCCATCTGTTCCTGAGAAGAAGTACTTAGTCCGATAAAAGACCATTTAGCAAATAATTGCCACAGATTGCTTTAATTTGAATTGCTTGGTTGAGTTTTCCTTGTACATGGAGGTGTCGAATCAGAGTGAGAAAGTGTCACCCACTCTTTGTCTCCATGCCAGCTCAGTTACTTGTGGCTCCTTGACCAATGGAAGGTTCTACTGGGGACATCTAAAGAGATGTTTGCAAGGGCACATCTATGGATGTCCCTACAAACGGGGCTCTAGAGTTAGAGGCTGCATGAAAGCCATGACTGCTAGATCTATTTGGCAGTACTGATGTTAACGCAGCTGTGGGTTTGTTGGTTTAATACATGGGGAGTCCCAGTATGTGATTCTTCAGAAAGGGAGCAAGGGCCACCAGCAGGGTGACATGTTTCCAGTGACATGTCCATAAAGGGCTCAGGGGATATTTTGGTCATCAGTTTAGTGTCTGGTTGTCTGCATACCTTCTGCTATGATCAAGTCCCACCAAGTTTGGATCCTGATTAAGAATTCCACCTGTGCTGGAAAAAGGATGGACATTCAAGAGGAAATATTGGAGATAAAGGGGCAGTAGGCTTCAGAATCTAGAGATTGGGAGATCTTGCCAAGTAAAGGAATGTTCCAGATATAATTAGTCACTAAGGGGATTAGCTTCTTTGAAAGTGAGAAGGCAGGGATGACAACTAGGTAAAAAGGTCATAGCATATGCTTAGTGTCCATCCTACCAGTGGCTTCTCTGATGTTGTTCCCCAGGCCTCCAGCAATGACTTACTTTGTTTTTTGGCTGGGAAGGTAGGGAGGTCTTGCAATTGTGAGTGATTATATCATGAATTGTTAACTAGTTCATGGAAACTAATTTTGTTGCATTTAAGTCTACAGATTACATACAGAAGCAGAACACATAACTTCTCTGTCCTAGAATTGATACTCTGGTCTCCGTTTTCCTGGGTTTTCTGGAATTTTCTGAGATGTCTTCAAGTATTCAGACACCAAAGTTAATTGATGATTAGGGGAAAAATAGCATCATTAGCTATGTTCTTTTCTTTTTAAAGAGGCAGTACACTCTATGCTTTTGTTTAGTGCTTTTGGTTTTTGAATATTATGCTTTCCACGTTGTTCTAGAGATTGTTTGCCACTAATAGGTACATCAAAAGTTTCATCTTATATAAGTAGCACTGAGAGCACTGTTTGAGAAGTTGCTAGCATGTTTGCTAAAAATCATAGTGGTAGGCAGTAGGCATTTATCTGTCAGTAAGTTTAGAATAAATTGCCAGTCTTATTTGATAAAATTGAATGTGTTGCAGGCATAGAACACATAGTTTAAAAATACTAAATGAAGGGTCAAATTTGCTTCTGACCCATCCATGTTTTAAATCGAGTATATTTCCTTTTTTGACTTGTAGTTACATTTAAAAATAAATACCAGCCTCTAAAAAACAGATATGAAAAATGATAGCATTCCAGCTTATAAAAATAGGTACATTTTGTGATTAAATATAAGTATGATTACTCAGTTTTTGATTGTTATTTAAAAGGAGAAAAGTGAGATGTGATAAATGATAAACATCATTTAGCCATATCTGTAGAAATCTCGATAATTTCCTTAGAGATTGAAAATTTCCTGTAGAGCTAGCCTTAAAGAGAAAATAGAATTCCTTTTTTCTAGAAAGGAAGTTTTAGGTATTTAATCTGTGAAGTAGTTGTGGCATTGGAAACAAGCTGTAATTGTGTTTGAAGACCTAGCTAAATGAATAGTAAGCTGCAGTGCCCTCTAATTGGTCTTCTTTGACCTGAATCCAGTGTGAGTGTCGGATGCGGGCTATGAGTTTTGCTTTTGAGTTTTACCCTGTTTGTTTTTATAAGGCATCTGAAATTTAAAAACTAGTCGGCCACTGCTTCCATTTCCCTATATTTACTACTGCTTTTTAACTGACATTTTGCCTAGGGCTCCTTGTGTTTCTTGGGTTTCTCTGGGTCCACAGTTTTTATCTCATTGGAGAAATGTTTTCCCATTACTTTTTTTGAATGATTTTCTTCTGTCATCTTCTCTCTTTTCCTTTAGAGTCCTAGTTACACTTCTGTCAGGCTACTCACAGATGATAATCTCTCCTTCTTTTTAATTGAGTGGGGAGGGAGAGATAGAGACAGAAAGACACTCCTGCAGACCTGCTTAACTGCTAGTGAAGCATTCCCCCTGAAGGTGGGGAGTAGGGTCTGAACCCAAGTCTTTACTCATGGTAATGTGTGCCACCACTAAGCCCCCAGTGTTATTCTCTTTTAACTATAGTTTTTGCTTTCTCTCTTGACCTGCCTCAGATAATTTCTGTTGCTACATCTTCACGTTCACCCGTATTTTCTTCTGTAGTGTCTGATCTGCTCTTCATTCCATCAGTATATCTTTCATCATGGCTACTATAGCTTTTCTCACCAGAGGTCTCACTGGAGTCCTTTCTGCATATTTTGTGTCTTGATTTAACATGTTCACTGTTTCCTCTAGCTTTTTAGTCTTTTGAAATATGACTACAATTGTCTTATTATCCTTGTCTTCAAATTCTGTCATTTTGGCCAGTTTTATACCTGCTATGATTGATTTAACTTTGTCCCAATTTGCATTGTATTTTTCACTTCTTTGCATTCATATTTTTTTCTTTCTTTATTGGGGGATTAATGTTTTACAGTCGACAGTAAATACAATAGTTTGTACATGCATAACATTTCTCATTTTTCTATAAAACAATACAACCCCCACTAGGTCCTCTGCCATCCTGTTCCATGACTTTAACTCTCTCCCCCCACATCCCAGAGACTTTTACTTTGGTGAAATACACTAACTCCAGTGCAAGTTCTGCTTAGTGTTTTCTCTTCTGGTATTGTTTTTTTTTCTCTCTCTCTCTCTCTCTTTCTTTCTTCTCTCCCCCTTTATTGGGGGATTAATGTCTTACATTTGACAGTAAATATAATAGTTTGTACATGCATAACATTTCTCTTTACCACATAACAATACAACCCCCACTAGGTCCTCTGCCATCCTTTTCCAGGACCTATACTCCCCCCACCCCAAGAGTCTTTTACTTTGATGCAATGCACCAACTCCAGTTCAGGTTCTACTTGTGTGTTCTAATTTATCTGTCTCTTCATTTAGCTCCCTTGTTTCTTTATTGACTTTCTGCCTGGATCATCTGTAAAGTTGAGAGAGTCTCCTACTATATTGTTGTTAATATATTGCTGTAGCTCATTCAGTTGATGTCTGATGTATTTAGATGGTCTTTCCTTGGGTGCATAGATGTTGATAATCATTAAGTCCTCTTGATTGATTGACCCTCTGAGCACTAAGTAATGTCCATTCCTATCTTTTAACATTTTATTTAAGATCTATCATGTCAGATATAAGCATAACTGTTCCTGTCCACCCCCACCCCCCTTTTTTTGTGGTCCATTGGCTTGTAAGGTAGTTTTCTATCCTTTTCACTTTGAGTCTGTGTTTGTCTTGTTGAGTTAGGCGGGTTTCCTGAAGACAACATATGGTTGGGTTGGGTTTTCTTTTTTCTTTCTTTTAAGCATCTTTTTTTTTTCTTAATCTTTATTTATTGATAGAGACAGCCAGAAATCAAGAGGGAAGGGGGTGATAGAGAGGAAGAGAGACACCTGCAGCACTGCTTCACCACTTGAAAAGTTTTCCCCCTGCAAGTGGGGATCAGGGGCTCGAATCTGGGTCCTTGCACATTATGTAATACAGGCGCTCAACCAGGTGCGCCACCACCTGGCCCCCGGTTGTGTTTTCTGATCCATCTTCCTACTCTGTGCCTTTTAATATGTGAATTCAGGCCATTGACATTTATTGATTTATAGAATGAAGATATCGCCATTATTCTAAAATTTTAGAGTGTTCTGATATATGGCATGTTTATGATGCTGTGATTGTCTATAAGAGAACTTTCAGAAGTTCTTACAGGCCATGCTTGGTGATAGTCTTGGTGAATTTAAGTCTGGGTTAATTCTGTTTGGGACCCTCTGAACTTCCTGAACCTTTATGTCTTTTATGTTGTCTAGACTAGAGAAGTTCTCATCTATTATATCTTATAGAATGCTTTCTTCCTATCCCTCTCTTTCTTCCTCTGGTAAGCCTATAATACATATATTACTTCTTTTTGAAGTCATCCCATATATTTCTGCTGTTGTTTTCAGTATCTCTTAATCTCTTTTTGAGATCTCTTCCTTTATTCTTAGTTTTCTCGAATTCATCCTCAATCTTGCTAACTCTGTTTTCTCCCTCATTTATTCTATTCTCTCTCCCCTCTGTTGCTTTCTGTAGCTCAGCTATTTTGTTACCCTGTTCTGATACTGTATTAGCTTATTCAGCTAGTTGTGCTCTTAGCTCAGCTATTTTAGTTTACAGCTCTCTAATTACCTTGAGATAGTTAGTGCTTTCTTTCAGAGGCTCACTTGTTGTTTCTTCATTTCTGATGACAATTCTTTCAAACTCTTCCCTCACTCCTGTGACTAATTCCTCAATTAGCATTTGGATGTTGATCTTATCCTTTTGTGCTTCTGCCTCTTGGGGGGATTTTAGCTGGATTTTTGTCCTGGTTCATTTGTCCAGTGTTTCTCCTTGGTTTAACCACTATTGTAGTGTGTTATGAGGTCCTTCTCTCCGTATTTTTCAGTCCACTGATCACTTTTGCCTGGATTGACTTGTGTCTAAGTAAGGTAATACTTAAAGAGTTCACAGTTGTGGAAATTAACAGTTATTTCAATGTTATCTCAAAATCCCTGAGTTGAAACACAGTGGCTGTTATAGCATCTTTTGTTCTTTTTCTTCCCTGTAGGCTATGGTAGCCTGAGGACTTTTTATCTATAAGTAGGCTTTTTAGCTTAATCCCTCACTCCTGACCAAGAGATAAAGTGTGGGGGAGAGATAGCACAGTGGTTATGCAAAGGGACTCCCATACTCCAAGGATCCAAAGCTCCAGGCTCAATTCAGCTTCTTTGCTGGAAGCCAGAGCCAAGCGAGGCAGCACTGCTGGGTCATGTGACTTTCAAAACAAGTCCCGCTTATAGTCTGTAGGTTCTGAGGCAATTATTCACCATGTTCTCATCAGAATTCACCATGTTGTCATCAGAAGAACAATGTGGAAAGGCTCCCATGTACACTAGGCCCCACTACTAGACCACCAGGGTGTAAATCTTCTCCTGAGTTTCCTGGTCAGTTCTCTGTTCCTCCACCCCCCATGTCAACACAGGTCCTCCCCCCTGTTGCTCCAGCTTCTGAGGGCAGTTGCATATGAATATTCACAGTTGCATTTGGTGAGCCTTAGGGGAGTCCTCTCCTTCCTTCAGCAATCTTTTTGTTAGTAAAACAGACTGGAGGTAGCTCTTCAACTGGCAAACTGCCAGACTATTACCTGTCACTCAGGAGTAGATATGGGCTTTAGCTCCTGAAGTGTCCTAAGGTTCCTCTCTGTCCACGAGCCACATGTGTTTTCATTCACCGGTGACTTGGTGGGTTCCCAAAGTAGTCCCAGTCTCATCTTGTGCAGTCTCAGGTGCTCTTTGCTATTCCTTGTTCTTTAGAGAAGTTTCTCAGCTGGGTAGAGCTGGAGGTCTGGGCATAGTTGTGGCCTCTGGATGCTCTGGTAATTTGGTTGGTTCCCAAAGTAGTTCTAGTCTTGTCTTGTTGTGGTCCCAGGTGATCTCCTTTGATATTCCTAGTTGACAAGGGAGAGGAAAGGAGAGGAGAGAAACAGCTGCTGCTACTCTGTAGCCCCCTCAGCTCTCTCATAATTTTGATTGGATTTTAGGTATTTGGAATTTTCTTTTACTGAGTGCTAGATATTTTTTGTAAGCAGTTTGATTTTTTTGAGTCTTGTTTTTAGAATTTCTTGGATGAAGCCAGATCAACATTTAGTCTCATGTTAATTGATGAATGACAACACAACTTTGAGTCCCTAAAGTCACATACTATCTATCTCTGAAGTATGGGATTTAGCAGTCTGATCTGTGGGAAGGGACTTGCTTCTGGCCTTATGTGAGAGCACTAGCCACTGGTCAGCTGGTCCTTGGGTAGTATCTTTATAAGTAACTTACTGAGCCCTAGGGGGACCCTTCCGTCATATGGAGCTCTTGTTTGATGCCCCTCATCCATCTGGCACTCAGCCCTGTGAATGCTAGCTTCTGCAGTCTTTTTGGATTTACAATTGCTTTTTCCTCTTCCTCCCCACCTCTGCACTGTAACCTGCAGACTTACTACATATGGAGTGGAGGCCAGGCCATGGTGTCACCTCGGGTCACCCTTTGTGTGGTCTGAATTCCAGTGCCTTAGAAGTTGTTATTTTATGGACCCAGGAGATAGCATAATGATTCTGCAAAATGACTCTCATGACTGAGGCCCTCAGGTCTTAGGTTCAATCCCCAGCACTACCATAAGCCAAAGTTGAGCAGTGTTCTGGTGGAAAACAAGAGGTTTTGTTTTATATATTTTATATTTATATATTTTTATTATATATATTTTATATTTATTTACTTTTTTGTTGTTGTTCATATTAAGAGAGTATGTCTGGGACTGGTCAGTATGTCCTTTCTTGACCAGTCCCAGATATCTTTGCCAGCTATTATGGATGTATTCACAGCCAGGGCTGACAGTTTCCTGGCTGTTAAAACTTGGGCTTTGGGGTCCTGCTGCATGATGATAGAAAAGGACCTAACACAAGTAGAACTTGGTCTGCATTTGGTGAATCGCACCAAAGTAAAGGAGTGTGTGTGTGTGTGTGTGTGTGTGTGTGTGGTGGGGTGGGGGTGGGGCTTTTAGGTCCTTGTGCATGATGGTGGAGTACCTACACTGTGGGTGAGAGAAACTGAGAAACTTTACACATGTATCAAAAGGTGTATTTACTGCAAACCATTAATCTGCCCAATTAAAAAAAATAGAAAGGGGCCTAAGTTGAGGGTGAGAGTGTTTTGCAGACATCTGTCATGGTAAGATGAGAAATTATACACAGATGTCAACCACTGTACTATAGACCACTAAAACTCCCACCCCCAATAAAATGATCAAAACAAAACAAACAACAAAAAATGTTCAGTTGCTCTGTGCTGCTGAATTCACTAAACAGGTCATGGCTTTCATGACTTTGAGTCTTGGCTCATGCTTCTCTGCCTGGACTGTATTTCCCTCAGACTCTACTTGTCTTTTCTTTTATGCATATTCATCTTTATTTTAATTAAGAAATCACAGAGTCAAGTGTAGCCAAGGCAGGTTAAGAGAAGAAGCCTCACCTTTTCTTGATTTGCATGCTTCCCACAAGTGTCAGTGGCTAGAATAGTGCAGCACTAGTACAAAGGGAGATCTACGGATAACAGGGCCAAACCAAAGAAGTATGCTCTGTAACCAATTATAGGGAAGGAGCACACTCATTTCCCATTATTGTTTTGACAAATTTCTTCAAAACTTAGTGGCTTAAAATAGTATAAACGTGTTCTTATAGCATTCTGGAATTCAGAGTCCAAAACGTGTCTCACTGGGTTCTAGTTGGTGCCTGGGCATTCTGGTCCCTTCAGGAGGATCTGAGAGAGGATATTTCCTGACCCTTTTTAGATTCTGGAGGTATCTACATCCTCTGCTCCCCTCTCTCCTTCTATAAAAGCAGCATTGACATTTCCAAGTCTCGTCTGAGCACTCTCCTGTTTCTCTCTCTTTTACAAGGATTGATGTGATTGTACCAAGTCATCCAAATTATGCAGGATAGACTCCTATCTTAAGGTCAGCTGATTAGCCATCTTGATCCCCTTCAGTATAACTAGTTTTGGTGGGCTTTGGGGAGTAGGATATAGACTTCTGCAGGTAGAAGCACTATGCTGCCTACCATAAAGAGTAAGCATAGAGTAATAATTGGCAGGGCTGGAGTGGCTGCCCACAAAGAAAATAGAAATTCAGAGCCTATTTTCTTATCATGTGCAAACATAAATCCCAGATGGATTGGGAAACAAAACTTTTGAGACTTTTGGAAAATTTCAGAATGAGAAGATTAGAAGAAAGAAAGATTGCAAGAAGAACTCCTTTGAGTCGATGAGAAAAAATAAATAACAGGAAAGAAAAATAGAAGATATTAGGAAGGAATTTGCAGAGAAGGAACCTGGATAATCATATGAAAAAGTGATCAGTTTCAATGGTAATCAGAGAAATGGCAAATCAAATGTGAAGTGGTTTCATCTTCTCAGAGTGGGAAATAGTGTGAAGTCTGAGGAAGGTGTGGGGAGGAGGAGCTCTGGAAATGCTGGGAGGATAGTGAGCTGCGTGGCTACCTGGAGAAGCACTGTCCTAAGATTGAGTTTACACCCTACACTTCAGAAAGGTTACTTATAGACCCTGTGTAAGAGGACATCTGGGTCCTCTGCACCCAGGACCTGCATGTATCAGGTGTCCCCAGTAATGCGGTAATGCGGTTCTTACAGGCCCAAGTGCAAACTGTCTGCACTCCAGCCAGGGGGCAGTTAAATGAGATCTCTGAGCCTGCAGCACAGGGCAGCAGTTAGATGGAAGAAATAAGCAAGCCTCTGCTTATTGATTACAGATAAAGCTTCTCTATAGTGTGCTGTGAGAAAGGGCCTGCATTTGGGAATGTTTAAAGTCACTCCCCAAACAGTAGCAGGTGTCATATATGGCTGCAGGCTTGCTTCATGAGTGGTCTTAGACTAGTTGCTCATGTTTCCTCTCTTTACTGTCCTCTGCTGTAAAATGGGAAAGATACAAGATACAAGATACAAAGATACATTTCTCAATTTTGTGTAAAACAAAATTGAGAAATGGGAGAGAAATAAGTTGGAGAATATTTGTATACTTTGTTGTTGGGATTTCAGTGTTTGGGGCTGACTTTTTTTTTAAAGAGAGATGCGGGAAGGAGTGGGGGTGGACTTGCACAGTACCAGAGTTTCCTCTAGTGTGGTGGGGGTTGGACTTAAATCTGGGTTTTGCACATGACAAAGCAGGCGGCTCTCCAGGTAGGCTCACTTGCCAGCCTGTATGAGATTTACTTTCTCTCTCTCTCTCTTAATTAATTTTATTTTATTTTGCTAGAGCATTGCTCAGCTCTGGTTTATGGTGGTGGTACAGGGGATTGAATCTAAGACCCAGGCAAGAGAGTCTGTTTGCATATCTATCATGCTATCTCCCCCACCCTATGATTTTCCTTTTTTTTTTTTTTTTCCTCTTTCTCCTCCTCTGTTTCAGTTTTCCCTTTCTGATTCTTTTTTAAAATTTTTATTTATTTATTTTTATTAGGAGGTTAATGTTTTATAATACTCTTGGCACGTGAATACAATTTCACCAATGTATCATCTCACCAAAATAGATGTCTACCAAACACTCTCACTCCCAGTTAGGTCCATCATTGTGTACCAGGAGCTGAAAGCCTCCCCCTCTCCAGCCCCCTTTCCGCTCTCCTTCCCCAGATGGATAAAACATAACCAAATCGGGTGGTGGGAATTGTGTGGAGTTGTACCCCTCTTATCCTATGGTTTTATCAGTGTGTTTTATCTCCAAAAAGAGAAGAGTAAAAGATAATGGTTATCTTAAAATAGAAAATATTTTTGTGAGAGAAGAAGCAGTACACAGGGTTAAAAAGACAAGCCCCAGTGGCTGGGGGGGTGGCTCAGAGGTAGAGCTCATGCCATGTATGTATGTATGATACCCTGGGTTCAATCCCTGGTACCACATAGATCAGAATCACTGGTCTCTCTATCAGTCACTGAAGGAGCTCTGTTTTCTCTGTCTCTGCCTGTCTCTGTAAAAATAGACACATCTTAAAAAAAAAAGATAGTTTAGACTGAAAGATATTTGCAATACAGATAGCCATTAAAAATTGATAGAAAGAATGAGAAGATTAATACCTTGTTAGATGGCAGAAAGAGCTTTCAGATCAATATGTAAACAGGAAAGAAAAATGAGCAAAGGCTCTCAAATGTTAGAGAAGATGAAACAAGTGAGGACACATCCCCGAGCTGCTCAGAGCTGCCTGGCTTGGGCAGGCGATGAACAGTTGTCAGCTGTTGTCATTGTGCACCTGTGTTCTCATTATCTGCCTGGCAGCCTCAGTGGATAGGGGCTGCATGTCCATACCCTCTCATCTAGTGGTCCAGTGAACATGAACCATGATCTTACTGGAAACCAGGCCACTGCCATGGTAGTGACAAATGCTACTCATGGGATCCAGAAAGCCATGTTGCCTCTGCTTCCACCATTTAATATTGGCTGTTCTAGAAGAACTGAGCCCAAATTTCCTCAGAAAGGTTTGTTCAGTGGAACCCTCTTCCCACCTCCAATCTGTTCAGTCAGTCCTCACTTTGAGTCTGTGATGTGCCAAGCCCTTTTTGGGCTCTGGTCTCTGCTATACTTCCATGTTTAAAAGCAACAGAAAGCAAACCAATAACTACATTAGGCAGCAAAACATGTAATGGACCCTTGTGGATGGGGTACTGATAGAGAAGAAATCTGCCCGCACCCCCACCCAAACCCCGTGTGTGTGTGTGTGTGTGTCTGTCTGTCTTTCAGATATTGGGGACACAAGGAAATAGGAGATTTCTGAAATTGAGGAATCCTCTGTACTTGCAGCCGGTATTGCTATGAGGTCAATTCTGTCTTATATAAAAAAGGATAGAGGACTAGTGACTTGTGGGCAGCTGCTTTCTTGACTTGATTAAGCTCCATAACTGAGGATCACCTAAGGTGGAGGTCAGCAGACTTCCATCCAGATAGTCACTGTTTCAGTCGTCATGGGCCAGGTGATCTCTGTCCATAGCTGCTTCTCTGTTGATGTTTCCCAAAAGCTGTATGTCAGTGAGTGAGGTTGACTGTGCTCCAGTAAAAATTGATTTACAAACACATATTGTAGGTCAGATTGGTCTCCTGGATCATCATTTATATACTCCTGAACTATAACTTTATCACTTCTAAAAACATGTATATATATATATTTTTGCACATTTTCAATTTACGCTTTTTTAAAAACGTTTCTTCCAATATATCTGTCACCTTTATTATTATTATCATCATCATTATTTATTTCTTTATTGGAGGATTAATGTTTTACAGTTGACAGTAAATAGAATAGTTTGTACATGCATAACATTTCTCAGTTTTCCACATAATAATACAACCCCCCCCCACTAGGTCCTCCATCATCATGTTCTAGGACCTGAACCCCCCCCCCCCAACCACAGAGTTGTTGGCTGTTCTAGAAGAACTGAGCCCAAATTTCTTCAGAAAGGTTTGCTCAATGGAACCCTCCTCCCACCTCCAATCTGTTCAGTCAGTCCTCACTGTGAGTCTGTGATGTGCCAGGCCGTTTTTGGGCTCTGGTCTCTGCTATACTTCCATGTTTAAAAGCAACAGAAAGCAAACCAACAACTACACCCACTCCAGTCCAAGTTCTGCTTAGTGTTTTCTCTTCTGATCTTGTTTTTCAACTTCTGCCTATGAGTGAGATCATTCTGAGACTCTTTTAAAAAAGACTCTTCAGTCTTCTTTTTAAACTTAAATTTATTTTTAATCTCTTTATTGGTGTATTAATGGTTTACAGTTGACAGTAAAATATAATAGTTTGTACATGCATAACATTTCTCAGTTTTCTACGTAACAATTCAGCTCCCACTAGGTCCTCCTCTGCCGTCTTGTTCCAGGACCTGAACCCCCACCCCCAGTCTTTTACTTTGGTGCAGTACACCAACTCCAGTCCAAATTCTGCTTAGTTTTTTCCATTCTGATCTTGTTTTTCAAATTCTGTCTATTGAGTGAGATCATCCCATATTCACCCTTTTGCTTACTTATCTCACTTAACATGATTTCTTCAAGTTCCATCCAGGATGGGGTGAAGAAGGTGAATTCACTATTAAAAACTTTTAAAAATTTCTTTATTGAGGGATTAATAGTTTACAGTTGACAGTAAAATACAATAGTTTGAACATGTATGACATTTTTGTATAACAATACAACCCCCACTAGTCTTCCTCTGCCATCATGTTCCAGGAATTCACCATTTTTAATAGCTGAGTAGTATTCCATTTGTGTGTGTGTGTGTGTCACAGCTTACTCAGCCACTCATCTGTTGGACACCTGGGTTGCTTGCAGGTTTGGCTATGACATATTGTGCTGCTATGAACATATGTGTAAACAAATCTTTTTGGATGGGTGTGTTTGGTTCCTTAGGATATATCCCTGGGAGAGGAATTGCAGGATCATAGGGTAGGTCTACTTCTAGTCTCCACACTGCTTTCCACAGGGGTTAGACCAATGGACATTCCCACCAGCAGTACAGGAGGGTTCCTTTGTCCCCACAACCTCTCCAGCGTTTGCTGCTGCTACCTTTTCTGATGTATGACATTCTCATATGGTTATCTCATAGTTGTCTTCATTTGAATTTCTCTGACAATGAGTTGGAGCTTCTAGTTCTCCACACTGCTTTCCACAGGGGTTAGACCAATGGACATTCCCACCAGCAGTACAGGAGGGTTCCTTTGTCCCCACAACCTCTCCAGCGTTTGCTGCTGCTACCTTTTCTGATGTATGACATTCTCATATGGTTATCTCATAGTTGTCTTCATTTGAATTTCTCTGACAATGAGTTGGAGCATTTTTTCATATGTTTATTGACCTTTTGTATCTCTTTTATGGTGAATATTCTGTTCATGTTCTCTCCCCATTTTTGGATGGGGTCGTTTGTTTTCTCATTGCTGAGTTTGGTGAGCTCTTTATATATTTTGGTTATTAGCCTCTTTTTAAAAAAATTTATTTATTTATTTGTTATTGGATAGATGCAGAGAGAAACTGAGAGAGAAGGGGGAGATAGAGAGGAAGAAAGACAGAGAGACACCTGCAGACCTGTTTTACTGCCTGTGAAGCAACTCTCCTGCAGGTGGGGAGCCAGGGGCTTGAACCGGGATCCTTATACCGGTCCTTGTGCTTTGCGCCACATGCACTTAGCCTGCTGCGCTACCGCCCGACTCCCTGGTTATTAGCCTCTTGTCTGATATATGGCCTGTAAAGATCTTCTCCCATTCTGAGAGGTCAGTCTTCATCTAAGTAGCCTGGATCCTATGTCATAGGTTTTAGATGGTTTTACCTCTTAAGTTGCTGGATTCAGTTTCTGTT
This sequence comes from Erinaceus europaeus, assembly GCF_950295315.1. Taxonomy (NCBI): domain Eukaryota; kingdom Metazoa; phylum Chordata; class Mammalia; order Eulipotyphla; family Erinaceidae; genus Erinaceus; species Erinaceus europaeus. Next base: position 41,053,404 of record NC_080172.1, on the reverse strand, counting down.
TTCTTTTTACCTAGTTATTTGGAAGAAGTATTATCATCATCATCATTATCATCATTAATTTTGATAGAGACAGATAATTTGAAAGGGAAGGGGGGAGATAGACAGAGGGAAGGAGAGAGAGGGAAAGGGAGGGGTGGAGGGAGAGAGAGAGAGAGAGAGACCTGCAGCCCTGCTTCACCACTTGTGAAGCATCCTCTCTGAAAATGAGGACTGAGGGCTTTGACCTGGGTCCTTGCTCACTGTAATGTATGTGCTCAACCAGGTGTACCACCACCCAGTCCCCTTGGGAGTATTTTTAAATAGTCACATTAAAATAAACATATCCTTTCATATGGAGACTTCTTGTCCTCTATAAAACCCAGCTCAGATGTCTCATCCCTGGTGTAGCTTTCTCTCTCCTGCACCCACAGACCCTTATGCTAGCTGCTGTGTTCTCTGCACTGTTGTTTGTTTCCCATGCATCCTTTTCCCTGGCTCCTCTTAAAGTGCTATGGTAACAGACAATTCCCAAATCTCACTGGTTTAAATAGAAAAGTCAACTCCCACTTCTTGCTGCACCATCCTTTGCAAGTTGGTGGCAGGTCTGTCTTGTCACAGATGGCGGCTGTCATGGTGAGTATTGCTGGCTACCTGCATCAGAAGGATGGAATCCCCTGTGAGGATCTGTCCTACCGGTTGTGTTCTGACCCAGAGATGATACAAGCACTTCTCCCAATTTAAGGGCTGGAATGAGACCCTCCCATTTGCAGGGTCTGGCTGTGTCCTCAGGTGAAGATAAACCTGAGGAGGTATATATAGGTCTTTGTGGAGATGGCTGTCGAACATTTCACCAGTAAGGATGGTGTTTATTTTTCTATTGCCCCACAGAGTCCTGACTCCTGTAATGGCTTTACCACTATCTGTGGTGACTCTAACATACAGCTCCAAACAACTTAAGCAATGGAGGGATTTCTTATGTGACAAAGCCCAGAGGTACGAGCTCTCCTTGGATAGGGCTGTGTTCTAGCCATCACATGACATAGAGATTCAGTCTGGGGGTCTCGGTAGTAGTGCACTTGGTTGAGTGCACACATTACCATGTGTGAGGATCCCAGTTCAAGCCCCCACTCTCCACCTTCAGGGGGGAAGCTTCATGAGAGGTGAAGCAGGCCTGCAGTTATCTTTATCTCTCCTTCTCTGTCTCCCTCCTCCCTCTCAATTTCTATTATAAAATAGAAAGGAAAAGGAAAAAAATGTTCACCGTGAGTGATGGGTTCGTAGTGCAGGCACTGAGTCCCAGCAATAACTGAAAAAAAAGAAAAAAAAAAAGAAGAGAAAATTAAGTCTGTCTGACTTTCACATTCTTGTTTCTTTACCTTCATTCTTTCTCAGAGTTGATTCCTTTCCTGAAGGGGTCTTTGAAGGAATGCCACGATTATCTTCAGAATAATTTCATAGAAAGCACAGAACTTCTTTCCAATTGTTGTTGAGAGCCACTCACCTTATAGCCTCTCCCACCTCTAAGCACATTTGACTGTGATGGGAACAGGTTGAGGAAGACAGCCCTAGATCACAGCCCTCTCTTGGTGAATTTGGGGTGGGTCAGAGGTGGCCATCTTCTCACCCCCATTACCCCATTACCCCATTATGGATGAACCCCCAACTGGAAACCATTGGTGCTCCTATCAGAAGAGAGCTTGGCTTCAGGGAGGGAAACCGGCAGATATCACCACCACCCTCTGAATGGAGTCTGGTTCTGGTTTTAAGTCTTGGCTCTGCCCCAACTTGGCTGTTTCTGTTTTGTGGTGGCTTCTCAGCTTTCCCTAGCCCCCTCTGTATTTCTCCACTTCCCAGGAATAGTACTAGTAGTTCCTGCCACCCTTCCTACTATGTGGGAAGGCAAAGGCCAGTCCTCCAGAGTCTGCTGTCTATACCTCTGGACAGGCATCTGGACACAAGGTTATGACTGTGGAGGCTAGCTGTTTGGAGGGGGGTATGGGCATGAAGTACAGCCTGTCAGCCTGAGATGAGCATATTATAGACAGCTGTTCCAGGGTGGTCATTCCCATGTGGAGGACCCTTCTTCCTTCCTTCTAAAATAAATATTATTTAATTTTTTTAAAATAAATGACAGAGAAACATTGAGAAAAAGGTGGAAATAGACTAGAAGAAAGACAGTACCACTAGTGAAGCTTCCCACCCCCTGCAGGTGGGGACTGGAGACTTGAATCTGGGTCTCCATGCCACCACTACCTTTGAGGATGTATATTTTTAAGAGGAGAACTGTCGGACAGACACCCTTCTTTCCTGAGAGGCCAAGAAGTCTACCTCAGCAGACAGGAATGGATTTTTGGCTGCAGAGGATTTTTGGCTGCAGAGAAAGCTGGGAGTTGAGTTAAGTGCAGATAAGCATAGCAACCTCATTAGCTTTTAGCTGCTGTTTGGGGAGCAGCCCATCTGCATGGATGGAATCTGATTCCATTTGGTTTATTTAATTTGGATTTATAGCTGCCTTCAACTTGTGTTAATCTGATCACCTCCATCCCAGGCTCCCAGAACTTGGAGACATTGCCTCCCAAGACCCAATATAAACGACTTAAAATATCTACGAGTGTTTAACTGATGGCAGAAACTTCTCATACTTCAATATTTTACCAACATATATGGTTCCTTTGGACATCCTAATGACACGAGGCTGTCACTTTAAGTGAGGTACTTTCTGTTATGAATCATCCCTTTATTTTTCTATAAAATTACAAAGAGTAAAGGTCTATACATCACCAGCTAGGAACGAGTGCGCATGGGGCCACTAGAGGGCGTTCAGCCCTCAGGTTTGCCACTTGGTATCGCTCTGACCCACATTCTGCTTTTGAATGTTCCAGGCAGTCAGGTGTCAGAATTTCTGTTTGTTTACCTAATGACTTTAAAAACAGCTGTGTAGAAGGGGTCACTGAGAATATGTAGTTGTGGTGTTTGAGTTAGATTCCTGACGTGCTAAGACCTGCTGTGCTGCTGACACTGTCCACTGTCAACCTGTTCTGACAGGCAGCAGAGGAGCCTTGTTTTCCAGGAAATTCTGCAAAGGCAGCAGCCACTGAGTTACACTGTGAGCAGGGCAGGCAGAAGGTGTGCAGGCTGGGGAGGGCTCTTCAGGCCGCTCTGCCATTGCACCCAGTGTGTGGCTCAGGGGGGAGGCTTCCATCAGACATGACCCTTCTGAGGCTCCCCTTGAAGGTGACCTGCTGGGGCACTGGGGCTGCCTGGCTCCCCTCTGCTGCTCTGGGACTGGCTTCTCCATCACAGCTGCTCTAAGTCCTCTCCATCATCCTGCAGATCCTTACCTTCTTCCTGTGTTGGCTCATTGTCATTTCCTCCCTTCCTAGGATCAGAGCCTCTGGGAAAATGACTTTTAGGAACAAGTGTCTTTCAAATGGGTTTGCCTTATAAATTCTGTAGTACCATTGAATACTAATGAGTTATCTATTTTCCAAGGCCTTATGAAATAAAGCTGTTTTTTTTTCTTCCTTCCTTCCTTCCTTCCTTCTTTTTTTTTTTTTTTTTTAACCATCTTTCTCTGAATCAAATAGCTGTGATGACCACTTCCCATCCCTGCCTCTTGGGGCCTAATCCTCTCATTTCCAGCCCTGTCCTCTGGAGCTGAAGCCCAGCCTCACTCCTGGCCCTGTCCTTGCTCGGCCTAAGGTAGTTGCTAAGCAGCAGCCATCTGGACCTCCCTCCTCGCTCCTTTTTCAATGCTTTCTCTTGCCTGGGAATACTGACCTTTTAGTTAAATCACAACAGGCATGTTGACCAGATAGCATTTTATTCCTCTATGGTACCTCTCAGAGGGGTCCATGTGTGACTCTGCCTTCCTCAGCATTTCCCAAAATGCACAGCTGCATTGAATACAGCAGTCTTGTGTATGTGTGTGTGTGTGTGTGTGTGTGTGTGTGTGTGTATGTGTGTGTGGGGTCTCTTGAAGGTTGGGATAAAAGACTTTAATGCCACCCCTATGGGCCACTCCTGAAGGAGGATACACAGTGAGTGGTGGGGCTCTGGGGGCCTGTCAGCAAATTCCTACCATGCTTCCCAATATGTCATCAGCCTCCTCTCTTGCCTGGAGGGGTTCTTCTTGAAGAACACCCCCAATTTTTGTTTCTCTGTGCATTTACATTGATATCTTCTGTGACTCCAGACCAGAAGTGCTCTCTGAGAAAGGTGCACCCCTCTTCTTAATGTGTGTGTGGGTGCTTAATTTCCCCCACAGTCCTGCAAACCACTCCAGGTATCACATAGAGAAAGTGCTGGGGCCTAGCTCCTTGTGTGGATGGGACAGGCAGGCTTGGTGGTGGTGGTGGTGGTGGTGGTGGTGGTGGTGGTGGTGGTGATGTTGTGTGTGTATGTGTGTTTATGTGTGTGTGTGTGTGTGTGTATGTGTGTGTGTGTATGTGTGTGATCTCTGCCTGGCCTTCTGAGACTGTCTGTTAGTCACGAGTAGGGTGTGGGTCTTTTGGCACTGACCCAACAGAAGAAGATCACCTAAGGTCAGGAGCTCCAACAGATGGCAAAGGAGACTGATGGGGGACTAGTAGGGTGTCAGGGAAAGTTAATCTGCAGACAGGGACAAGCCGATGCAGTTGGAAACGGAAGCTTCTCCTCAGTCTTGAGCAATCAGTGCAGCCCTCTCTGCTGGGCAGTTAACTGGTGGTGTCAGCAGCACTGATTCTGTCCTGTGCCTGCTTTCCTCCTCTGACTGAGCACACTAAGGCTTTCAAATGACTTGTGAGTCAGGCAAGCTCTTTTCTCTGTTTCTGTGCTCTTCTTTCACTGTCAAGGTTCCTTATCACACCTGGAGTCCTGTGATGTTACCTCTTGCTGAGGAGCCTGGGCTCCCCTGGGTGCTAGCAGAAAGGGTATATTTATAGGGAAGTGCCCAGATTCCACTGATTCTTGCTGGGAAATACCAGTTTCCTTTTGCTGTGCTAACTGGTGTCATTAGTTCAGTGAGGAGTGTTTGACTTCTTGCAGGGACATTATAAGACATGCCTTATAATCATTGAATTGAACATTAAATTCTTTACTATTCCAAATTTTTCAGTTTATTTCAGAGAGTGTGCCTGTACCTCCCATATTCACACGAGTTTTCTGTCTGCCTGTCCTTTCACATAAATGGGATGACACCATGCTTATGTTTTCTCTTCAGACTTGCTTTGCCAATCTTCCTGTCTCAGTACCCTTTGCTTCCTTGGTGCACACACATTTCACAGTGCATGTATGCTCCATGCATGGCCAAGTCACAGGGACATTCCACCCTGCACACATATTCCATGCTGCACATACAAGTTCCTGCTATAATTTCACTGCATTTAGGAGCATGAGCGTCCTTTTGGTGACCTGCTGTCCCTGCAGCACTGCCGTCTGTCTCCACATGCATCTATGCACACTACAGCTTGTATATGTGTCCTTGGTGCTCCACAACTGGTCTGGTCCTATCACTCTTTGAAGTGGCATCAGGCTCCACTGTTAGTCCCCTAACTTGGCCTCCAGGAGCCTCCTGGAGGAACAATGGCCTTTCTTGCAGGGCACCATGTTGTCAGCAGGTCGTGGTTCTCTCAAGGTAGAACTCCAGAGGGTTTGAAAGTTTGAGAAGTGACACAACCAGTGGTCACAAAACGGAGCATCAAAATAGAAAGATTGGAGACTGAGCTATTTGTACTTAGTGTGCCTCTTCCTAGCCTGCGCCTCTCTGTGGCGTGTGGATTTGGGCCCTCCCTGCCCTGGATCTCCAGTGGGCAGCTTTTAACATTGTTCCCTCAACCTCTTTTGTGTGATTTGTTCTCTAGGAAGGCAGGATCACCTAAGTTATGATGTACAGAATTATCTGAGGAAAAAAAACAAAACTCCACAATAACCAAATCTGAGGGAGGAGGGAGGAGAAATAGCGTCGTGGCATTTTCATGCTCTCTGGTGGTTTAAATTCTCACAGCACCAGCACTCACTCATCCTGGGGACTCGAGCCTCTGGTTCTTGAGTGCCGGCTTCTCCACTGGAAGATAATACAGCCATCTCCTGCAATTTTCCCCTCATTACTAAAATCAGCCCGCCAAGGTTTCAGTCTCCAATTGGGATTGAACAAAGCATTACTGCACTTGCTGCTGCCTTTTCCATCTTCTCTTTGTGATGATTCTGGGGCAGAAGGGCTGGATGAGGGTGGGCACAGAGCTCTGACTATGAGGAGGTGTACGGCCCCCAGGCTAGGACCCTCTTCTGCAGATTTCAGAGGAAATGACTTTCTCCCCAGGTCAGCAGAGCTGTTGAGATGACTTGCTCCCTCCCCCATTTCTTGACTTCCCACCCTGAATTTGGTACCTTGTGCCTGGCTTGTTAGAGAGGAACCAGTTGGGTCGAGGTTGTGGCTTACCCAGTAGAGAGCACATGTTATCACCCTCGAGGACATGGGTTCCAACCCCCATTCCCTACCTGCATGGGGGAAGCTTCATAAGTGGTGGAGCAGTACTGTAGGTGTCTCTCCTTCTTCTGTTTCTGCTTCTCTATCTCTCTGTCTTGCATCCTCTAGCTAAAGAAAAGAAGAAAATAAATAAAATAAAATGACCACATGGAGCACTGGAGACGTGTAAGCAGAGACCCCTCGCATAGTCTTGATGATAAAACCAAAACAAACAAAAAACCAAAATGAAGTGAGGGGTGAAAACCTTGCCTTCTGGGCCAGCTGTTGAGACCACTGGGGACAGGCGCTTTCCTTGATCCCACCCATTCTTTGTTTGCTCTCCATTTTCATCAGCCAGACCCGAGCATGGGGTGAGCCTGGCACCTTCTTTGTGTGGACACTCATGAAAGCTGAGGCCTCAGGAAGAGCCCTTGGGGGCCGGCAGCTTGATAGACACTCCAGCTTCAGCTCAGGGTGGGACTGCATGCATTCTGTTGCTCTTAGGTGGGCGACATCTTGGTTGCTTTCACTTTCATTTTCTTCTGGGTCAGAGCAGCCAGAGGAGTGGTCACTCCTCTATTTGAATGTACAGCATTAGAAAGCATGGCCCTGTGTGTAGCTGTCTGTCGGGGGTACTGAATGGTCACTGAATGGTCACCTTGTGCCCTGGTATCCAGCTGATAGGTTCAGTGGCAGGTGTACCTTCTTGGGCCTCTTCTTGATCACTTATCACCTATGGCTGGGTTGGGACTTTAATAGCAGAGACCACAGGGGAGGAGGAGGCAGACCTCACGGCCGGGACTCTGGGCCACAAGCCGCAGCTGAAGGTAGAGTCAGGTGGCCTAAAGGGGGCCTTGATTTCTTAGGGATCCTGGCGGTCCTGAAGTCCAGTGGGAGTGTTGTCCTCATGCAGCAAAAATTTGAAGGGGACCTGGATGCCCTGATAAGGCATAGTCCCTAGGGGTTGGAGAAGGGAGGTATCTCAGGGAATCCTGGTGGGTCACTCCAGACATGTGAATGATGGGGTCATAGCCTGGCCTTTGGGTGGGCAGAGGGAGGGGCCTCTTCAAATAGGCTGTAGGTGGCAACAGTGGTGGGAGGTGTAGTGTAGACCAATGACCTTGAGGTGATGGCGCCTCAGTGCTGTGGGAGGCTGGTGCATGTGGGGAGACTCAGGAAATGTGGGACTCCTGTGTGAGAGTGAGTGTGTGTAGAGGGGGAGAGCACAGGAAACAACTGGCTCCTAGTCATTGTGCTGAGACATGCCTGGCCGGTGAGTAACTCTTGCTCACTGCCCAGGATGTGCCTTGGACCCTGGAGAGCCAGTCACATACTACCAAGACCAAACGATATGGGTGTCCTTGGCTCTGAGGGCCACTGATGGACCAGCCTCTGCTCTTCCTGACACTGACATGCCCACATACACCCCCAAAGTGGGGGGGGTGCTTGGGACAGGTTGGGGTCAGAACATTAGCAGCACTGAGACAATGACTGGAGAACCATAGGACAAGAAGCCTGGGACAACATATGTGTGCAGGCCAACTGCAGACTCTGCTCTTGCAAGGTAGGGTATAGAGAGATGGCAAGGTGGAAAAGTCACGGGGTCAGCACCAGAACCTTAGGCCTCCAGGCTTTCATTTCTTTAAATATTTATTTATTTATTTTCCCTTTTGTTGCCCTTGATTTTTTTATTGTTGTTGTAGTTATTGATGTCGTCGTTGTTGGATAGGACAGAGAGAAATGGAGAGAGGAGGGGAAGACAGAGAGGGGGAGAAAAAGATAGACACCTGCAGACCTGCTTCACCCCCTGTGAAGCAACTCCCCTGCAGGTGGGGAGCCGGCGGCTCAAACCGGGATCCTTATGCTGGTCCTTCTGCTTTGTGCCACCTGCACTTAACCCACTGTGCTACCACCCGACTCCCGGCTTTCATTTCTTTGTTTTTTTAATTTATTTTTTATTTAAGAAAGGATAAATTAACAAAACTATAGGGTAGGAGGGGTACAACTCCACACAGTTCCCACCACCCAATATCCATATCCCACCCCCTCCCCTGATAGCTTTCCCATTCTCTATCCCTCTGGGAGCATGGACCCAGGGTCGTTGTGGGTTGCAGAAGGTGGAAGGTCTGGCTTCTGTAATTGCTTCCCCGCTGAACATGGGCGTTGACTGGTCGATCCATACTCCCAGTCTGCCTCTCTTTTTCCCTAGTAGGGTGGGTCTCTGGGGAAGCGGAGATCCAGGACACATTGGTGGGGTCTTCAGTCCAGGGAAGCCTGGCCAACATCCTGATGGTATCTGGAACCTGATGGCTGAAAAGAGTTAACATACAAAGCCAAACAAAGTGTTGAGCAATCATGGACCCAAAGGTTGGAATAGTGGAGAGGAGGTGTTGGGGGGGTACTCACTGCAAACTCTAGTGTACTTCTGCTTTCAGGTATGTATTTTGCACTTGTTTATGGATACGTGTGAACATATGCTCTCTCTCACAGAACCTGGTGTATATCTAGGTTTTGGGACTTTGTTAGGAAGTGATCCACCTGGGATGGAATTAGAGAATACTATGAAAGGAAAGGTCTCACACAAGTAATGAAGCTGAAGGGTTGTCATTCCACACCTGAAGTCTCTGGACACAGTCTGAGGTGAAGCATGTTGGGGTGGCAATCATTGCGTTGATTAGGTTGCGATCGGTGGATGCAATATTATTTGATATGGATTGGGAGAGGCATACGGGAAAGTGGGCCCTATCCAAAGGTTCCAGGACTGGGAGAAATATAGGCTCTATAGTGGAGATGTGAGGTTCCTGCTGTCGTAGGGTCCAAAAAGACAATGGATAGTTAATGTTATCATCACATTATTTGGTAATTGGGTTAACTTTGAAAAGTCCTTTTGTTAGGGTTTGCTGTATATTACCCAGTATCTTGTAAATAGCTGTGCCACTGGTTGCCTCTGATCTACTTGATCTAGGCTTTTGAGAGAGTCCACATATCAAATACACAGCCTATGTATTAAGAAGACTCAGTCTGTGTTTTAAAAACTTCGAGACATACAAGTGATTTCCCCCCTCTCATATTAATTAACTAGTGGTTTATATGACTAAACTTTACTAGAAGTGTACATTAACACCATTCCCACCACCAAAAGACTATGTTCCATCCCACCCACCTACCCCCACCCCCCACCGGCCTAGGAAGCCACATGTCTACCCTCACCACAGGGTTTTTACTTTGGTGCCCTACCAGCTTTCATTTCTTTAAGCCTCACATATAGTGAGGTCACAGGATCAGAAGGAACTAGGCCTTTCCAAGTATGGAGGTATGGGGACAGAGTAACTACAGATTAACCTATCTTTTGTCTGCTGAGGCCTTGATTTGGAGGTGCTTCTCTGATCCAGTTTGTGCAGACAGAGTTGTGCAGAGTTTTGTGGTGGCACTAGTGACACCAAGGGAAGACACAGGGCTGTGCCCTGATTGGGTTGTGACTGGGGTTACCTAGATTCTGCTACTGAAGCTAACAACCCCTCTCCATGTGTTACCTCTCCTCCCCCTAGGTCCTCAGACGCCTCCACCCCAAGGGCTTGCTGTCCCCCAAGACTCATCAGTAGGACCAGGGGTAAGTGTAGAACCATTAGATGGAGGTGCCACCTTCTACATGGTTGCCATCTTGTTTGCCCTTCTGAGAAAGGGAAGAGCTTTGAGGAGTTGGGAGTGAGGGGTCCCTGGCTGTCTGTGTTGCTGGGAGGTCCTCAACACCCTCCTGATGGGCTGCCATGCAGTCACTGTCAGTAAAGGTCCCAGAGATTGGTAATGACCCTCTCTGGTTTGCCTTTGTGGTCCAGTTGCCACATGTTGAAACTGGTGTGTTCTCCCTGGCAGTTATGCCCAATGGGTGAGAATTTTCCAGGACTGTTGTTTTCTTACTGAGACCCCAAAACATAGTCCTCATCCCTCCTTCCTGCTATTTTTGCCAGAAGAGGCACCTGGTGGTCACCAGCACCCCAGGTAGCCAGACCATAGTCCTCAATACCAGATGCTGCTGGCCAGGCAGCTACATGTACCAGTGGAAACAGGGCATCAAGACCCAGAACACCAGTGACTACCTGGTAGAGAACAGATGCAGCTGTGGGCTGTGGCTTCTTGCCTATAGAGGTGCTGGCTTGTTCCACCCTCCTGTGTAGCCCCCCATTTGGAATACAGAACTGGTTCAAGGCCTGTCAGTGGCTCTGGCATATAGTTTTGAACAGGATCAGAGTTTATTTGTCCCCTTGGTGACGTCCTCTGCCAACTTCCCTGGAAGTAGACTTATTGGAAAGTAGAACACAGTATCAAAGGCTATCCCCAGGAAGTGGCTTTAATGTGTAGCTTGCAGCTTAGAAATTGGGTCAGAAGAACCTGTTATATTCACCTGCAGACAAATGTTAGGGGCCAGCCTCCCAGTAGCAAACTTTTCCCCTCAAGCACTTCCCATGTCACCCCTAAAAGCTGGCTGACCACAGGGTAGTGCTGCTCACTTGCAGAGGTAGGAAAGTCAGCATGCATGTCTGTGGGGAGCCAAACAAATCTTTGAGATCTTCACTGGACCCTGAAGATGCTCTGGATTTCCTTTCATATGTCAAGGCTTTTGTGTCAGGACTGCCAGGGACTGACCACCATGGCTGGCGGCAAATGTCCCACTTGTTAGTGTGGACACTGTAATTAGAGTGCATGGGTCTGCAGTACAGCCTGGACTTCCATCTCTCTATGATAACCTTTGATAGAAATGAGCATTTTCCTAAATTTTAACATTGCCTAAAGCCTGCCAGGTGCCAGGTAGCTAGCCAGCATCTTCACACATCCATCTTTAATTACTGCAATAAATGTAGATGCTGTCATTTTGCAGGTGAAGAGACTAAAACAAAAAGAACTGAAGATGGACTCCTCAACGTATGATCATGAGACCTTGGTCAGCTGGTGGAATAGCTTGCTTGGACAGTGTTTGAGCCTGATCCCCACTGCATTGAAGGAAGAGTCTGTGTTGTGGTCTCTTCTACTCTCTCTCTCTCTGTCCCTCTCCCTCTCTATATGTTGGAGAGAGAGAGAGAGAAAGACAGAGAGAGAGACAGAGAGAATATGGTGATTTGTCCAAGGAGTCATTATGAAGTGAGGAATCCATCCTCAGCTCTGTCCCCATCCTGAACAGGCTGCTGGGGTCCGCATCTTAATTGAAGATGATTTCCTTGGAGCATTGGCTGTTAGAGTGGATAGAAGTCAGTACCTTATGGAGGCAGAATCCAGAGTTCTAAGACTGGCCTTCCTGCAGCTTCTGACTGGCCAAAACCCATTTCCCTAGGCATGCCCTTTTTCCTTACTTTTCCTTTCCCTTGTTAATATTTTTACATAAATATTGTCACCTGGGGAGGGGTCACAGGATTGTGTCTCTCTGTAATTAAAAGGAAGGGAAGTGGTGTTTCAGGTTGTAGAGCAGGGTTCACCGGAGATGGACAAGTTAGCCTCTGTGCTGCTCTCCATCGTGCCAACTGGTGTTGGGGGAGAGCTTTGTGAAATTCTGGAACACATTTCCTGCCTGAGCTTGACTTTCTTCCTTCAGTTGTCGCTTTCCCAGCTGGTGGCATCCCCTCTGACCTGTTCAGCCAAGCCCTCTGCACAGCGGCCCCAGGATTGTGAGCCCTCTCTGGCCCAGGAGGTAAGCATACCTGCCCCATGCTCTGAAGTCCTTGACTTTGTGAGCTACCCTGGGCCTTGGGGAAGCGGCAAGTACCATTGTAGGTGCCCCGTGATGGACACTGGCTGGAGAGGGATGGGTGCCCCTTGTTTCCATACTTCCAACACTCATAGCCATCCTGCCCTGTGACCTTCAGAGCACATCTGCCTCGTGCCTGCCCAGCTATGCTGTCCTGAGCTTGGCACGTGAAACTACGTGGAGAGTTTGCCCAATATGTAAAGAGCCTCAGCTCTTGGGAACACTGCTGTGTCACCTGAACTCAGCTTGTGTCTCCACGTGCCTGAAGTAGAGCTCAGAAGGTATCTGTCTCATCTGCACACCTCAGCCCATACTCACTGCCAGTGGGCAAGGAAAAAGAGCTCAGTAGTTAATTCCCTTTTGAACAGCACTGCAAACTGCCTCCCTCCAGAGTCAATCTGGGGCTCCTGCACTTGTGAAGGCAGAGTCTGTGTCTTTTACCACTGACCACTGAGAATGTGTTAGAGCTGCCTTGGTTGTGTGCTGCTCCTCTGAGCTGAACCAGAAAGCAAGGGAGGCATCTAAGATAGTATGCTGGGTCTCTGACAAGCGGTCCTATTAGACACATGTCTTCAGTCTTCAGCTCAGGAGGAAAATGGAAGGCAGAGTTTGAGTGAATGATGAGTCTTTGGGTCGTGTGGGGGTGAGGGAAAAGTGTAACAGCTAGAGAGTACATGCCACTATGCACAAGGACCTGGGTTCGAGCTCCTTGTTCCCATCTACAGGGGGAAGGTTTCATGAATGGTAAAGCAGTGCTGCAAGTGTTTCTCATTATCTCTCCTTCCCTCCTCAATTTCTCTCTGTTTCTATCCAAAAAATGAAATAAAAGAAAAACAAAAGGAGGGAGATGAAAATGGTTGTTGGGGGTGGTAAATTCATCATGCAGTCATAGAGCTCCAGTGATAATCCTGGTGGCAATAAATAAAATAGAAGGAAAGAAAAATTGTGTGTGATACCAGCCAGGGGCCTATGGTTTACCTGTAAACTTGATTTTGATGTTATTAACTTCAGGATTCGAATTCCCCTTTGGCATTGATATATTAATTGCTTTCCTTTCCTTCCTTTCTTCCTTTCTTTCTTTCTTTGGTAGTTCTAGGGCCTCATGCATGTTTGATTCTACCATTCTTGTGCCTAAGCCCCCCCCCCCCCTTATTTTTTAATTTCAGGCAGAGAGGGACAGCAATACTCCAACAATGCTTGAGCCTCCCCTAGTGCTATGGGATGCCTAGGTGGTGTTGGGATTCAAAACCAGGGTCTTGTGCAAAGTAAGGTGCTATTGGGTGAGCTGTCTTCTGGCTCCCACCTCATTGCTTTCTATTCATAAAATACAGGTTGTCTCAGTAAATGTAAATTTCAGATAAGTGGATAACTGTCCCAAATACTGCACAGGGCATACTTATACTAAATTGTTGATGAGATTAAAATGTACCTGAGCCTCTTATTGTCAGTTGTATTTGATAAAGCTTGCGACAGATAAGAGGCACTCCATCCATGCATCCCTCATCCTAGCTCTCTGGTTGCTGACTTCACTTGGGGCCTCACTTTGCTCAGCAGGAGCTCCCATTGGAGGGCAGAATCTCTCACCTGGAAGCTGACCTGAGCCAGACACCCTCAGTCCTTGGACCGTCTGTTGCCGAGCTTTTGCAGGAGCTGCCTTTCACACCTCTGCATGCTCCAATCATCATGGGAGCCCAGACCAGGGGGTGAGAAGACTGGGAGGGGCTTGGGTAGGTGCTGTGCCATAACACTGTTTGGCTGAATAGCAGGCTGCCTACGTCTGCCAGCCACTCCCTGCGGCTGCCTGAGGGGGTGTCCCGTTTCAGATCTGGAAAGAAGCCCTCACGGGCTTCTATGGTGCTGCTGCAGGCCTCCGGCTTTCCTGAAATTCTTGATGCCAACAAGCAGCCTGTGGAAGCTGTCAGTCCTACAGATCCTGTGAAATTCAACCCTCAAAAGGAAGAATCAGACGGCCTTCAGAGCAATGAAATTGTACTGCAGTTCCTTGCTTTCAGCAGGTGCACACGCCCGTGTCCAGTCTGTGTTGCTCTTGTGTGGTTCAGACCTGCCTGTACTCTCTCTGGCAGGTTATATACCAGGTTAAGGAATGTTCCTTGCTTTTTAAAAATCATGTATTTGTTTAAATAAGGTAGAGATAGAACAGACACCAGAGCACTGCTCAGCTCTGATTTATGGTGGTGCTGGGGATTAAATCTGGGACCCCAGAGCCTTGGCATAAAAGTCTTTTTGCATAACTGTTATACTATCTCTCCATTCTGCCTTCCTGGTTTTGGCTCACCAACTGCCATTTATAAATGCCACGAAACTTGCCCTTGCACTCCAGTGGGCCTTGATTAAAATCCAGACAGTGTGACACCTCTGTCTTACCTATCTATATTGTTCTGAGTGCCGCCTTCTCCAGCCTCACCTAGGGTGTGTGATGTGGGCCATGTCCACTGCTCACCCAGGTCACAGTGGAACAGTCTGTGGGATGGATGGGCCTCCACTCACCACAATACCTGGTGTTCCCTGTGGCAGGGTTAGGGAAGCCCCCAGTTCTCTGCTGTGGATGCCTAATTAACTCAGAGCTGTTATTGGATTCAGAGTGTCCCAGGACTCCCCAGGAACGCCATGGCCAAAGACTATATATTTCACCTTCCAGTTCTACCGCTTCCCGCCTGCTACAACACCACGCCTACAGCTGGTCCAACTGGACAGGACAGGGGGGACCAGCTCAGGCTCCCTGTCACATGTCCTGGTTCCAATTGGTAAAGATGGCTCCTGTGATGCTGGTAAGTGCTCATTGCACCTGGGAAATGCCAAAATCCAGAATTTTCTGAATTATTAAAAAAAAAAAACACACAGTGATCCCCTCCCCCAGTTTTTAATTGACTTGACATCAATTTATAATGTAAGATTTTAGGACTTTATTTCATACATACACACACCCATCTCACTGCACTGACTTACCAAAGTTAGTGAAAATTTTTAGATCTACGGAGGTTTTAAGTGAGTCTATAGCAAATGAGTGCTCCTGGCACTCAGCTCCCACAACTATCAGCTGTTTTCTTGCTCAGATCCTCCTAGACCAGTATATTTTCATCAGATATCTAGCCAGTGTTAAAAACTATCCCAGTAACCTCATGATTTTTTTTTTAATTGATTTATAAAAAAGAAACACTGACTAAACCATAGGATAAGAGGGGTACACCTTCACACAATTCCTACCACCAGAACTCTGTATCCCACCCCCTCCCCTGATAGCTTTCCTATTCTTTAACCCTCTGGGCGTATGGACCCAAGGTCATTGTGGGATGCAGAAGGTGGAAGATCTGGCTTCTATAATTACTTCCCTGCTGCACATGGGCATTGGCAGGTGGATCCATACTCCCAGCCTGCCTCTCTCTTTCCCTAGTGGGGTGGGGGTCTGGAGAAGTGGAGCTCCAGGACACATTGGTGGGGTTGTCTGTCCAGGGAAGTCTGGTTGGCATCATGCTAGCGTCTAGAACCTGATGGTTGACAAGAGAGTTAACATACAAAGCCAAACAAATTGTTTGCCAATCATGGACCTAAAGGCTGGAATAGTGCAGATGAAGAGTTGGGGGGAAGAGGGTCCTCCATTTTGTAGATAGCTAGTAGGCATATTTTAGTTATATGATTTTTTTTTTTAATAGCTAGTTTGAGTCAGGGTCTAAGCAGGGTAGTTTAGGATGCTGTGACTCTCAGGCCTGTCTGTCTATAGCTGCCATTCTGTTCTCAGTCTTGGGTTTTTCATTTATTTTATGCGCAGAAGTAACCTTGTTGCTTCTCACAGTTTGTACCTTGGCTTGGCATCCATAGTAATCCTCTCTCTTGTTCTTTTTGTACATTGGGAGTTAGAGCTTGATGCATGCCCAGAAGTGTGTTTCTTGCTTGGTGCAGGAGTTCTCTATGCCTAGTGATGTGTGCCCCATCTCTGCAGTGGTATAGTCTTGGGGGGAATCTACTTATTTGCAGCAGTACCCGTTAGGGCTGTTGCTTGTAGCATGAGTCCTTTATTTGAAGTTGCACATTGCTGACTTTCTTCTCCCCATTCTTCTTCTCCTCCTCCTCCTCTTTTTTGTCTTCTTCTTGAAATATTTGATTATTAGTGAGAGAGAATCAGAGCATCACTGTGGCATATGCAGTGGCAGGGCTTGAACTCAGGACTTCGTGCCTGTAAGTCCTATACTTTACTGCTAAGCTATCTCTCACCACAAAGAGCTAACTTTCTGTTTCAAGCACATCTTCCTGTGTTCACTGAAAGGAGAACCTTTTCATCATCAACTAATTAGGTACCATGAGGTACAATTTATAAAGTAGGCTTGCAGAGTAATGCATGGTTTTCTTCTTGTTTTATTGTGTCATAAGGCAATGAACTTGGGGCCTTGTGCATGTGCAGTACTGTTGAGTGGACTCCAAAGGCCAGTT
This sequence comes from Erinaceus europaeus, assembly GCF_950295315.1. Lineage (NCBI taxonomy): Eukaryota > Metazoa > Chordata > Mammalia > Eulipotyphla > Erinaceidae > Erinaceus > Erinaceus europaeus. Next base: position 41,036,794 of record NC_080172.1, on the reverse strand, counting down.
TCCTACTCTTGTTTAGAGGGAGAGTTGAGGCACCTTAGCATCACTCTACCATCCATGGAACTCCCATTGTGTTACTCATGGTGCTTTCATGTAGTGCTGGAGCTTGAACCCAGCACCTGTGAATGGTCTAGGTATACACTCTACTGAGTGAGTTATCTCCAGGTCTTTTGATTTTTTTTTTAATTTATTTTTATTAGGTAGGATAGAGAGACATTGAGAGGGGATGGGGAGATAAAGGGAGAAAAAGATAGACACCTGCAGACCTGCTTCACTGATTATGAAGTGGACCTCCTGCAGGTGAGGAGTGGGGGTTTGAACCCCCCATTCTTGAGCTTAACTGGGTGTACCACTGCCTGGTCTCCTGGTCTCTGGATTTTTCCATTTTGATTTATTGATTTTCAAAATAATGAGATAGTTACCTAACGTCCTTTGAAGGTGGGGGCCAGTGCCTTTTCCTCCTGGCATCATTCTAAATGAATGGACTTCAATTATAATAGAGAAAACACACCATATTTGTTCTTATTTACATTGATGGTCAGTTGCCCTGTCTTTGACTGATCTCATAATTTGAAAAGGACAGTGTAGGGAGCTGAACCATGACTGACTGCTGAGTAGGATGTCAAGGGGGCTGGGTGGTAGTGCAGCAGGTTAAGTGCACATGGCACAAAGTGCAAGGAATGGCGCAGGTATCCTGGTTTGAGCCCCCAGCTCCCTATCTGGAGAGGGGTCGCTTCACAAGCAGTGAAGCAGGTCTGCAGGTGTCTGTCTTTCCCTCTTGCTGTACCCTCCTCTCTCCATTTCTTTCTGTCCTACCCAACAACAACAGCAATGACAACAATAACAACAACAAAAAGAGCAACAAAAGGGGGAAAATGGCCTCCAGGAGCAGTGGATTCGTAGTGAAGGCACCAAGCTGCAGTGGTAACCCTGGAGGCAAAAAAAAGAGAAAAGAAGAGGATGGTGATACACTAATTCTGTGACTAAGCCCCCACCTTTTAAAAAAATATTAGCATCTGGAACCTGTTGGCTGAAAAGACAGTTAACATGTAAAGCCAAACAAGTTGTTGACTAATCATGAACCTAAAGGCTAGAATAGTGCAGATAAAGAGTTGGGGGGGAGGGTGTCTCCGTTTTGTAGATAGCCAGTAGGCATGTTTTAGTTATATTCCAAAGGGCCAGTGACTGTGCTAGTTTTTTTTTTTTTTTCCCATGAGCCTGAAATCTGATATGCAGGTGGATCCAAGTTATTGTCTGGGGAGATGATGTCATGGCTGGAAAAAGGACCAGAAAGCTGGATCAGGGAAGAGAGTAGCTCCCAAATATGGGGAAGGTGTATAAATATTGTTGACTTAAACCCCATCTATTTGATCTGATCTGGGGCCAATATTCAGCTTTGGAGCCTATGTGACCTCTGTATCCCTGTAGATCTGAGCTCACATTCTGTGGTCATCAGTAGGAACGTTCCAAGCTGCCCTGATTTCAGGACCCATCTTCCACAGGTGTAGCATAGAGTATGTTGTCCATCCTCCCTTCAGAGGATGGAACATTCTCTACCATTGTTGATCCAAGTTGAGAGCAAGGTCCTATGGGGGCCCACAAAGAGATATATTGTGTTGTTCCTGATAGAGATGACTGGTAATATTGGGGAGAGGGATTTATTCAAGGTCTAGGTCCATCATGTCTGTTTGGGAATTTCAGGACTCCTTGAATAGAGTCCCAGCTGATGGGATGTCTTGATAGTGACTAAAGAGTCATCATTAAAGTATGCCAGTCTCTTGCCCTTATTCAGCTTTTACAGTCCTTTGATAAGGTTAGCTTTGGAGTGAGTGAGGGAAGTGTAATAGGAATTAGGTGAGGAGGATATCTTAAGTTTAAGTAGACACTATTTCATTATGAACTTTATACTGACTCACTGCAGACTATTGTGTACTTTTGCTTTCAGGTATATATTTTGCCCTAATTTATGGATATATGTGAATATATGCCCTATCTCATGGGACCTGGTCTATATATAGGTTTTGGGACTTTGTTAGGAAGTGAACCTGATGGAATGGAATTTGAAAATACTATGAAAAGAGAGGTCTCACCTGAGTAATGAGGGTGAAGGTTGACATTCCATGCCTGGTGTCTCTGGACACAGTCTGAAGTGAAGCATGCTGAGGTGGTACTCCTTGCATTGAATAGGTTGAGATTGGCAGATGCAGTATCATTTGGTATGTATCATTTGGTATGAACTGAGAGAAGCATGCAAGAAATTGAGCCCCACACTAGAGGTTACATGACTGGAGGAAATACAGGCTCTATAGAGGAAGTGAGAGGTTCCTGCTGTCTTAGTGTTTCAGAAGGCAATAGATAGTTATTGCTATGATCATATTATTTGGCAATTGGGTTAGCTTTGAAAAATCCCTTTTTTAGGATTTACTGTATCATACACAACATCACCATAATTTATGTCCTTTGACATTCTTTGTATATAGCTGTGCCACCAGTTGCTTCTGTTCTCCCTGGTCTAAGCTTTTTATTAATTTATTAATATTTATTCCCTTTTGTTGCCCTTGTTTTATTGTTTTAGTTATTGTTGTTATTGGTGTTGTTGTTGTTGGATAGGACAGAGAAGTAGAGAGAGGAGGGGAAGACAGAGAGGGGGAGAGAAAGACAGACACTGGTAGACCTGCATCACTGCTTGTGAAGCAACTCCCCTGCAGGTGGGGAGCTGGGGGCTCGAACCAGGATTCTTATGCTGGTCCTTGCGCTTTGCGCCACCTGCACTTAACCCACTATGCTGCTGCCTGACTCTCTGGTCTAAGCTTTTAAGAGAGTCAGCATATCAAAGACTCAGCCTATGGTCTGTGCATTAAAAAGTTTGAGACATTCAATCAATTTTCTCCTCATATTAAGTAGTGATTTATATGACTACAAATTAATAGGAGTGTACATTCCCTATTAATTAACACCATTCCCAACATCAAAAGACTGTGTCCCATAGCATTCCCCCACCACAGTGTGTCCCTCCCCCTCCCCCAGTGAAGCTGAACTTCCACCCTTGCCCTCAACCCAGAGATTTTTAATTTGGCACCCTACTCCAAATTCAGTCAAAACCTGTTTTGAGTTTACATTTCTGTTCTTCTTTCTCAACTTCTGTTTTTGAGTGGCATCATCCTTGGGTATATCTCTAGGAGAGGAATTACTGGGTCATATGGAAGGTCCATATCTAGCTTTTTTAGACTGCTCTCTACAGAGTTTGGATTAATTTATATTCCCACCAGCAGTACAGAAGGGTTTTTTTTTGGTTTTTTTTTCCCCACAGCCTCTCCAGCATTTGTTGCTGCTGTCTTTTTTGGTGTATGCCATTCTCACAGGGGTGAGATGGTATCTCAATGTTGTCTTTATTTGCATTTCTCTGACAATCAGCGACCTGGGGCAATTTTTCATGTGTTTGTTAGCCTTTTGGATCTCTTCTGTAGTGAACAGGACATCTTTCTATATTGCCTAATAACTTCCAGTAGTTTTCTGCTGGATTCTTTAGGTTTTTTTTATGTGTACTATCATATCATCTGCAAACAGTGAGAGCCTGACTTCTTCCCTTCCAATCTGTATTCCTTTGATTCCTTTCTCTTGCCTGACTTCTATGGCAAGAACTTCCAATACTATGTTGAAGAGTAATGGTGATAATGGACAGCTCTGTCTAGTCCCCAATCTGAGGGGGAATGCTTTCAGTTTCTGTCTGTTGAATATGATGTTGGTGGTAGGTCCCATTTTTTGCGGTGTTTTGAGCATAAAAGGGTTTTAGATTTTGTCAATGGCTTTCTCTGCATCTATTGAGATAATCATTTGGTTTTTGGTTTTGCTTTTATTGATGTGGTGAATGACATTGATTGACTTACATATATTGAATCAGCCTTGAATTCCTGGGATAAATCCCATTTTGTCATGGTGAACAATCTTTCTGATATATTGCTGTATCCTGTTGGCTAGTATGTTGTCAATATTTTGGCATCTGTGTTCATCAGAGATACTGGTCTGTAGTTTTCCTTTTTTGTTGTGTCCTTTTTTGCTTTTGGTATCAGGGTGATGTTGGCTTCATAGAAGGTGGAAGGGAGTGTTCCTGTTTTTTTTTTTTTTTTTTTTTTTAAATCTTTTGGAAGAGCTTTAGAAGTATAGGTATTAACTGTTTCCTGAAGGTTTTGTAGAATTTGTTTGTGAAGCCATCTGGTCCAGGACTTTTGTTGTTAGAAAGATTCTTAATAGCTGTTTCAATTTCTTTGTTTGTGATTGGTGCATTTAGTTTTTGTAGTTCTTTTTGGTTCAGTTTTGGAAGGGCATATGTTTCTAGGAATTTTTCCATTTCTTCCATATTCTCCAGTTTGGTGGCGTATAGTTCTTCATAAAAGTTTCGCATGATTTTCTGGATTTCTGTATTGTCAGTTGTGATATCTCCTTGATCATTTACAATTCCATTTATTTGAGTCTTTTCTCTCTCTCTCTCTTTTTTTTGTGAGTCTGGCTATGTGTTTGTCAATCTTGTTTAATTTTCCAAAGAACCAACATTTGGCTTCATTAATCTTTTGTATGGTTCTCTTATTTTCGATGTTGTTTATTTCTGCTCTGATTTTAGTGATTTCTGTCCTTCTGGTTGCTTCACAGGCTTAACCCACTGCACTGCTCCCTAACTCCCCCCTTTTTTTATTGATGTGGTTTGTATTTTTCTGTCCTGTTGTTCTTCAGTTGTGTTTTGAGTACTAGCCATGCTACACTAAAGAGCTTTCATAAATGCAGTCACCAACCTCAGAAATTACAGTAATAGTATCTGAAGCAAGGATTGATGCATTTCAATCAATACCAGTTAGCCAAACAACACCTCCAGTCCAATAAAAAATAGCAAACAAATCCAAAAGAAAAAGAAAGAGAAAGGAAAAAGGGAAAGCAAGAGTAGACAATTATGCAAATCTACTGTCCACTATAAGTTCTATGGATAGCAAGAGGAGAAAGGAAAGTGGAAAAGACACACACACACTTCACTTCTAGTGAGATTTCTTCCACAACGTAATTCACAAACAAGTGTCAGTGAATTCGGAAGGCAAAAAAAGGCAGAAAAGAAGAAGAGGGGGGAAAAAAGAGCAGTGAAAGGAAAAAGTTTTTTTTTTTTTTAATTAGCTAGGAAAGGAGAAAAAGGAGTGGAGAGAATTGGGAGAGAGAAACAAGTTCCTCTCACAGTGGATAGGACACCCAGTCACCTATCGGTGTAAAAGACAACAGCAGTTAATTTTGGTCAACCTGAAGGAGGAGGGAAAAGGGACACATGTATATAATAATAGTAGTAATAAAATAAGACAAAGTAAAAAACCTTAACAGTCAGTCTGCAGTTTGGACCACTTCAGATTGGCTTCATGCAGCCTGAGCAAAGACAATTAATTATAAAAAAATATATATATATACATATACATATACATATATATATATCAACCTCCAGGTAGTCTTTCCCAGGCAAGGCTGAGGCTCTGATTGGTCAGGTATTATGTCACTCCAGTAGAGCTCCAGCCACCTAAAAAAGAAAGTGAGAAGGAAAAGAAAAAGCAAAAGGTTTGGAATGACACTCCTGCTGTGCCAGGAATCTTAGTAAAGAAAATATCTCCACAGGGAGCCTGCTAGGAGCAGCTGCCCAGCCCTTCTGGGGTGGGGGTGTGGGGGGGGAATGTGAGTTCAGAAATAGTGAAGTCAAAGATTTTCCTTTCTTTGTCCCTTTGGCTTCTGTTTGCCAGCCCAAGAGTGGGTTATAGGACTCTTTTTTTTGGTGTCACTCTAACCACCCCCTATTCACCCTTTCATGGATGTACCCTCTCCAGAGAATCCCAGGTTGTAAGTTGCTTTTTTTTTGGAGCTCAAGCCAGGTGTTGTTTCCAAGTCGCCATCTTGGCTCTGCCTATCCAATTTAATTTTATGATATTCTCTGACCACAGGACTACAGGGCCAGGAATCCTTTCTTTCTTACTCCCAAAATTTCCCAAAGTGTTGTTAATTTGTTTTTGCTTTTTAAAAATTTAAAACATGCTTCTAATTATTCTGTAGGCCAATGAAAAAATGACTGTTTGAGAGGTCTGGGAGATAGATCAGCTTATCCGGTAAACCATATATTTTCCATGTGTGTGAATCTGGGATCTGGCCCCCTAGTCAAGAGTTGGACTATCTGTGCTCCCCCTGATGGATGACAGTGCTGCAGGTGGGCTGGGGGTGGGGGTGGTAGGGAGACAGCAACTGCCAGCTTCCCATCCTCTCATCTGTGGGCCCACCTGTCCTCCTTTCCTATGAGCAAATGAGAAAGAAGAGAGGAGAAAGTGGCTCAGACCACTTCCAGCTGATGTTGCTCTGCCTGGGCTGGTGTGCCCTGGACAGAGGAATGGGGACCCTGCAAGGAGGATGTCCCCGCTACAGTCTTCGGGGATCACATTTTCACCTTGCTTATGATCATCCCTGTGTGGCCTCCTTCCTGGAGGAGGGAACCAGCAACACTGTTGCCATTTCCCTATTTTCCTAGGACCACTTTTCTCAGACTATCCACTTTTCCTTTGTGATCTTGGTAGACCATCGTTCAATTTGTCTTATGTCCCATATGGCTGGTTCTGACACAACTCACAGCAGTGCAGTACTCTCCAGGATCTCCTGCATGCAGGTTTGAAAGCACATTTTCTATTCCATTGCCCATCCCAGATTCTGTCCCAGCACTCTGTCCGGAGTAACTCACCCTGGTTCTGCAGTGAGTTTCAATGATAGTGCTATAATAGTTCCATTAATCAGAGGTGCTCCTGATTTGAATTTATGTCCTTTTCCATATGAATTTTCCAGAGAAAAATTAAAGTCACGAAATTAAATTTCCTGGCAAGTTGAAGTCCTATGAAATTGAACTCTGAAATCAAATTTTCTTGTCACAGTGAATTATAATTCAAAGCCCAAACTCAGGTTCAAAGCTAGCACCCACTGCACTGGGGTGCCATGGTAGTTTCCCATCTATTCTGTTTGTCTGTTTCTTTTTATCTAAAAAGTCAACCCAAAGTGGTCAAAGCCTGGTGACAAGAACATAATAAAAAGAAAATTTGAAGTCCAGAATTCTTCAGGTTTTTCTTCAGTTTTTCTCTCCTTTTCAATTAGTGATTTAGCTGTTGCATAAAGTTATAATATTTCATGGTTATAATTTTGCAACCGAGTGTAAGTCATCGTATCTGCCACCAAAGTTCTTCAAAGTCTAAGAGACAGTTTAGCTACCAATGTTTTTACAAGTTCATTTGCTTTACTCATCTATATTCCACGTCTGAGTGGAACCATCTGATACTTCACTTTGTATTATCACCTCCATCTATTTTGTGATAGTCTTATCTTTTTTTATTGCAGAGTAGTGTTCCACTGAATATATATCCCATAGCTTCTTTTCCCAGCCATCTGTTATTGGCCATGTAGGTTGCTCCCATGTTTTATTTTATTTTATTAGTGATATAGTATTGATTTACAAAATTACAAGATAACAGGTATATAGCTTCACACCATTCCCACCACCAGAGTTCTGTATCCCTATTCTCTTCATTGAAAGCTACAGCAGGTCTCCTAAGGTTACATATATGGGTTAACTATTATTTCTACAACTATCTGTCTATATTTGTATATATTTGCCCTTTTTTTCCATGTCTTTTTAATTTTTTTTTTTTTTACTTTTAAGAGAGAGAGAAACACCAGAGCACTGCCCAGCTCTGGCTTATGGTGGTGTGCGGGATTGAACCTGGGACTATGGAGCCTCAGGTATGAGAGTCTCTTTGCATAACCATTATGCCATCTACACCCCCACCCCCTTTTTTTCCTATGGTCCTATCTTCTCTTCCTTTCCATGTCACACATATACCTATTACTACATGCAAATATCCCTCCCTTTTTCCTCCTCTCTCTCTGGGTCCTGATGGAGTTCAGAGCCCTTTGCTCATCTTCCCCCCTCCCCCCATTTCTCCCTTGCTGGGAGTATGGACCAAAATTCTTTATGGGGTACAGAAGGTGAGAGTTCTGGCTTCTGTAATTGCTTCTTTGCTGGATATGGGCAGTGGCAGGTCAATCCATACCCCCAGCACGTTTCTGTCTTCCCCTAGTGGGGCAGGACTCTGGAGAGGTGAGGTTCTGGGACACATTGGTGAGGTCATATGCCCAGGGAAGTCAGGATGGAATCATGATAGCATCTGTAACTTGGTGGCTAAAAGGCAGCAAGATATAAAGCAGGACAAAATGAGTAATGAATAGGAACCAAAAAATAGAAATAGAACAGGTGAGACAGGGATCTTAGGGTGGAAAGAAGCATGGACGTCTATTTTAGGTATGTTCCTAGGAGCCTATGACTATAGTGGTTTTGCTTAAATTTGGTGGCTAACATGGAGTTGGACAAAACTGTTCTCTGAGAAGATGATGTCAGAGTTTAGAAAAAGGCTAGAAAGTCAGATTAGGTCAGAGAGTACCTCCCAATCTTGAAGAAAATCTATGAATAAAATTAACTATTTACTTCATCCACCTGACCAGGGCCCATATATATTTATATTTAGCACAGGAGCCTGTGTGACTGCTGAGTCCGTTGGTCTGACCTCCCAGTTCATGGTCACAGCTGGGAACATTCGAGGCTGCACTCATTTCATGACCAGTCTTCCTCCCTCGAGTGGCATGGCAGGATGACCCAGCCTCCCTTTGGAGAGTGGGGTAGTCCCTACCATTGCTACTTTATTGTGAGGACAAGGTCCTGGAGAGGTCCACAAGAGGGCTTATGCTGATCTTCCTGATGGGAGTGTCCAGTGATGATTTACTTCCATATTTTCAAAGTCCCTTTTCTCTACTCTTTGGCCAGCACTGTTAGGCCATGTCCTTTTCATAGCACTTGTGTGTGTGTGTGTGTGTGTGTGTGTGTGTGTGTGTGTGGTTGTTGTATACATATGATTTAATTTTGGGGCATTTACAAAACAAAACTGTGATAAAAAATATACTGGAGGCTTCCTTCCACGCTTACCACCTTTACCCATCCTGTCTACTCTGTCACCTACAGGTGACCAGGCTTTTAGTTTCTGGCTTCTCCTTTTAGTGTTTTTGTTTTAGTATACACACACACACACACACACACACACACACACACACACACACACACACACACACTTGGGGGAGAGATAACATAATGGTGATGCAAAGGACTTGCAATGCCTGAGGCTCTGAAGTCCCAGCTTCCATCATGGGCACCACCATAAACCAGAACTGAGCAGTGTTGTGGTGGAAAAATACTAATTATATGCCTTTTATTTTTCTTATTCAGTGGGTAACATAAATATGCTCTCCCCCCTCCACCCCCCAGTGACCATTATATCCCAAATTATTTATTTATTTATTTTAAAAAGGAGACACTAACAAAACCATAGGACAAGAGGGGTGGGTACAACTCCACACAGTTCCCACCACCAGATCTCCGTATCCCATATCCCCTCCCCTGATAGCTTTCCTATTCTTTATCCCTCTGGGAGTATGGTCCCAAGGTCATTGTGGGTTGCAGAAGGTGGAAGGTCTGGCTTCTGTAATTGCTTCCCCGCTGAACATGGGCCTTGACTGGTCAATCCATACTTCCATCCTGCCTCTCTCTTTCCCTAGTAAGGTGGGGCTCTGGGGAAGTGGAGCTCCAGGACACACTGGTGAGGTCGTCTGTCCAGGGAAGTCTGGTTGGCATCGTGCTGGCATCTGGAACCTGGTGGCTGAAAAGGGAGTTAACATACAAAGCCAAACAAACTGTTGAACAATCATGGACCTAAAGTCTGGAATAGTGCAGATGAAGTGTTGGGTGGTACTCACTGTAGATTATTGTATACTTTTTCTTTCAGGTATATATTTTGCCCTTGTTTATGGATACATGTGAACATATGCTCTATCTCATGGGACCTGGTCTATATCTAGGTTTTGGGACTTTGTTAGTAAATGAACCGCCTGGAATAGAACTAGAGAATACTATGAAAGGAAAGGTCTCACTGAATAATGAAGCTGAAGGGTTGTCATTCCACACCTGAAGTCTCTGGACACAGTCTGAACTGAAGCATGCTGAGGTGGTACTCATTGCATTGATTAGGTTGGGATCGGCTGATGCAGTATTATTTGGTATGAATTGAGAGAAGCATGGAGGAAAGTGCACCCCACCCTAAGGTTCCAGGACTGGGGGAAATATAGGCTCTATAGTGGAAATATGAGGTTCCTGCTGTCTTAGGGTTCAGGAAGACAATAGATAATTATTGTTATAATCACATTGTTTGGTAATTGGGTTAACTTTGAAAAATCTCTGTTAAGATTTACTGTATAATACCCAACATCACCATAATTTATGTCCTTTGACATTATTTGTATATAGCTGTGCCACCAGTTGCTTCTGTTCTCCCTGGTTTAGGCTTTTGAGAGAGTCAAAGACTCAGCCTATGTATTAAAAAGACTCTGTGCTTTAAAAAGTTTGAGACATACAATCAATTTTTCCATCAAGAAATTGTGTGGACTTTTGTAGCTCCATCGCTGTGTTCTCTAGTGTTTTGCTCTAAATTATGCAGCAATTGGTGGGCTCATATTTCTGTCATTTTGTGTGTATGGAGGCCTGTTTTTTAGGGCAGACTGCTACAACTGGAATCATGGAATCAAATATTTTAGTGGTATGAAGGGACATGGATGGATACCTGTGACCTTTCCTTGTTTGTGTATGTGAATAGTTACTGTAGTCACCTCTGCTTCACCAGCAGTGCTTGAGTCTACCCGTGTCTTTAGGTAGGGCCTTACTCTCAAATGGACTGTTAATCTCTGAGACTTTTGTTTAAATGTGAGATGACTCTTAGTGAGGTTTTAGTTTGCCTTTCTCTTATATGGAATGAAATTGAGTATCTTCTGTTTTCCTTAGATTTATCTGCAAGTCCCTATTTATATGTATTTCAGTTTTCTGATCAGATATTTTAGTCCATTTTATACTGTTTTGGAGAGCTCTATTTAATCTTAGGGAGATTTGTTGCATTAGATATAAATTATAAATGTCTTTTCTACTTTCTTCATTTCTCTTTCTTTGCTTATAATTTTTTTATTTTTGCTATATAAAATTTTGTTTTGCTATAAAAATTTATTTTGATATAGTCTAATATGTCAGTCTTCTACTTCATATATATTTTATTTTGTTTTATTTCACTTTATTTTTTTACCAGAGCACTACTCAGTTCTTGCTTATGGTGGTACTGGGAGTTGAACCCGGATCGTCAGAGCTAGAAGAGAAGAATGTCTTTATAGCTGTGACTTAAGAATCTAAAAGAAACAGAAAACTGGGTTGAGGAGAACAGCATAATGGTTATATAAGCAACTATAATGTCTAAGGCTCTGACGTTCCGGGTTGCTTCTCCACCACTAATAAGCCTCATGAGCATGAGTGGCTCCTGGAAGGGACACTGTGATGGGGCTGATGCCACGGCCTATGGGTTTTCCGCAGTGGTGTGTGTGTTAGTACACATGAGTGGGGCACATAACCCAGCCTCAGCACAGACATCACTGTGTTCCACCTTGAGTCTTGAGTGCACCCAGAATTAAACTCCCAGCCAGCCTCGACAGGGCTTTTTTCATACAGTGTAGGCTGTCCTCAAGGCTGCGGTGCGAACATAAATCTTATCTGGGAGGAGTTGGTTGACTGTCTTGGAAAGAAATGTAGTCTTCCAAACCTCTCATTTTTGCTAATTGCATGCATTTTGAAGGTTGTGATGAATGAATTTATTAAACAGTGGCTGTGATGGAAGCAGAAATTAACAATCATGAGCAGAGCGGTACTTTCTTCAAAGTGTAAAGATGACAAATGACTTCACTTACTGCTGACTCATCTGAGGCCTCCATGCACAGGGGCTCCTGGCTTCCAGTTGAAGTACATGGTGGATCCTGGATTCCTGAGACCTGGAGAACCTCGCTGGTTCACTCGCTACCTGGCCATGCAAACCCTGCAGATCGATGTCTGGGATGGAGACTCCCTGCTCCTCATTGGATCTGCTGCTGTGCAGATGAAGGTAGGGGGATTGAATGGGTATGGTCACTGCTCAAGCTTTGGTGCACCCTAAACCAGGGGGGTCAGCATTCTGCCTGGCAGCCCCAGGATGAATCAAGGGGGTAGAGGGGTAAAGTGAATGGAGAGAGCATGGAGCATGGATGAGACAAGGAGGGTGAGATAAAGAGGTTTCCTCAAGGCTGCAAGGGTGGGAGTTCCGTAGATTCTGGTTCTGTCACCCTGGTACTTCACACAGCTGGGAGGCCTGGCTCTGTCCTCCTGGGAGCTCTTGGTCCAAAGCTGGCCTTCACTGTAGCTCTCTTCTGGCCTCTCCCTTTGTGGGTCCAGAGGGTAGCTGTGGGCCCACAATGCACCACTGCTGTTAACTTGGTGAATCAGTTGATAGTTTTTATTAAAAACTAGTCTGATAGTTAAGATAGTTGATATCAATGGCTGAGGTTTTCAGAAGAAGTTGGGTTCTACCTTGCTGCTGTGATTAGTGCAGGCTTGGGTTGCTTTTGGGGTTTTGTCCTTCTGTGGACCCCCTTCTCATTGACCTTTCTCAGTGGTTAGGGCAGGGATCCAGCTCTGGGTCCTGAGCGCTCTTCTGCCCTGCAGCATCTCCTCCGCCAAGGGCGACCAGCCGTGCAGGTGTCACATGAGCTCGAGGTCGTGGCCACTGAGTATGAGCAGGATGCCATGGTGGTGAGTGGAGATGTCACTCGGTTTGGGAGCATCAAGCCCATTGGTGTCCACACGGTGGTGAAGGGCCATCTGCACCTGACCTTGGCCAATGTGGGTAAGTGTCCCGGCAGCCTGTCCTCTCCCACGTGTCTGCTCAGCTCCCTGGCTGCAGAGTGAGCAAACACTTGAGAGAGAAGGAGAAATTTCATGTTGGTTTCATCACTGAGTCTGTTCTTGTCTGATGAGCATTTCTCTGTCCTCTGAATCTGCTCTGGCACTAGCTGCTCAGTGTTTCTAGCTTGTGGTCAGCATTTGGAATGATCAGCATTTTGGTTCATCCCACTACTTGTTTCTTGGTGCTCGTTTACAGATATGCGTGAGAATCCTCAGTCAGATAGTGTCTGGTCTTGAGAGCGATCTTTCATCTGGAATTTGAGCCTTAGAGCTCCTCACCTCCCATGTAGTGTGGGAACAGAGGCCAGAGATGCTCTTCACTGGAGCTGGTACCAGAGCTCACATTAACTGCCATCTTAGCTGGGCTCATCAGAGTGGGCCTGTTGGGCAGGAAGTCTGGCTGGATGTGGCTGTGGGGGCTCCCAAGGGTCCATGGAGCTACTGATGGAATGGGACATTAGGCCAGGCGTGACTGTCATGCCCTTACTAAGGCAGCAGGAGCCCCTTGGTGGGTGGACTAGTGACAAGCCTACATTCTCCTAACGGGACTATGGGAAGTTTAGGGCTTTTCTGAGCAAAACTGAAAGCAGAGCAAAACCAAGGAAGCTGGTGGTTTCTGGAGCCATGTCTGTCTGGGCACGACTCCACTGTCTCTGTTGCTTTATTGGGGGGGATTTTCCATTCCTCACAAGCCAACCTGACTTTTAAAAAAAAATTTATTTATAAAATGGAAATATTTATAAGACTATAGGATAAGAGGGGTACATTTCCACACAGTGCCCACCCCCAGAGCTTCATATCCAATCTTCTTCCTTGATAGCTTCTCTATTCTTTACCCCTCTGGGAGTATGGACCCAGGGTCATTATGGGGTGTAGAAGGTGGAAGATCTGGCTTCTGTAATTGCTTCTCTGCTGAACTTGGGTGTTGGCAGGTTGATCCATACTCCCAGCCTCTTTCCCTAGTGGGGCAGGGATCTGGGGAGGTGGGGCTCCAAGACACATGGTGGGGTCAATACTTTTCCCATATTTGGGAGCTACTCTCTTTCCTGATGCAGCTTTCTAGTCCTTTTACCAATTATACCATCTCCCCAGACAATAACCTGGGTTATTAGATGTCAGGCACAGGCAAAAACTAGTAAAGTCATGGGCCCCTTGGAATATACCTAAAATAGACCAACCTGACTTTTTGAAGCCTTGAGCCCCTTGGACGCCATCCTCTACGCTGCTGGTGTTGAGGCATCCTCTGTGGGCAGGAGGAGGGAGCACAGCCCAGCTTATTAAGTCGGCCAGAGCCTCTGCTGCTTGTTTACAAATGTAGGATCCCAGGCAGCCTTGCAAACAGACAATGTGGAAACAGCAAAACTCAATTAGGTTCTGGAGAAATAAATGAGCCACGTATGAGTAGCAGACATTATTCAGAAGCTCGCACAGGCGAGGGAGTTGCAAGAGGCATTCTGCTGCCGAGATTGCACTGGTTATTCTTACATTTAATTCACCAGCCCACAAATGTGCAGTGACTCTAGGTTTTAAAAAAATCTTATCTTCAGAAGAAAGATTAGCTCCATTATATGTTATCTTAAATTGTCATTTTCATACTTTGCCTGCAAGAAGGAGATAAGCTCTGGGGAAAGAGTCTGAGAGTTGCAGCTGGAGAGGCTGCTGTGGACGTGCTGGAGAGGCGTGGGAGACAGAGGCTGTGTGGTGCACTGTGTTCATACCGTGTGCTTTGGTGTACTCTATGATTTGGTGTTTTTCTGGGGGAGAAAAGTGTTGTGGCTTCTGTTTCATTATTAAGCTGATCGTCAGGCTTTGAGCAGAGTTAGATGAGGGCGCTGATCCTGTAGGTGACAGAAACAGGTGACAGTGCCATTGTGCACACTGCTGGCTGCATCTGCTCCACCCCCCACCTCTGCCTTGGATCTTTCTATGGGAGAGAATTGCTCTAGGCTTGCTGCTCCTTGTCTCAGACAAGCTCTTGGATCTGTCAGCAGCCTCTTTAAATTTAAATTTAAATAATATTTATTTTATTTATTTTTAATTTATTTTGTTGCTACCAGGGTTATTGCTGGGGCTCAGTGCTCCATTACTCTTGGTGAGCATTTCCTTCTTCTCTTCCTTTTAGATAGATGGCAAGACAGAGAGGGAGAGAGGAGAGGCTCTTCCACTCACGAAACTTCTCCTTTGCAGTGGCCAGGGGCTGGAACTTGGGTCCTCACACTTGGTTGTATGTGCTCTCTACTGGCTGAGCCACCTTCTTGCCCTGAAGCCTTTATTTTTCTTGTCCTATTATTCTCCTCACCCCAACCCCCTTTTTTCCCCTACTGAGAGAGACAGAAATTGAGAAGGACAGGGAATGTAGACAGGGAGAGACATCTGTAGCACTACTCTTCCACTTGTAAAGCGTCCCACCTGCAGGTGGGGAATGGGGCTCCAACTCTGGTTCTTGTACGTGGTAATTATTTGCATTGTCTATTTAATTTGCCACTGCCAGACCCCAAGCCTTTTTCTTTAATGGGAAAGAGAACCAAGTCACTTTCCTGACATTTATGATGTTCTTCTTTTGGTGTCTTTTTTTTTTTTTTTTTTTTGCCTCCAGGGTTATTGCTGGGACTTGGTGCCTGCACCATGAATCCACCGCTCCTGGAGGCCATTTTTCCCCCCTCTTTTGTTGCCCTTGTTGTTTATTGGTGGTGTTGTTACTATTATTGTTGTCTTTGTTGGATAGGACAGAGAGAAATTGAGATGGGAGGGGAAGACAGAGAGGGGGAGAGAAAGATAGACACCTGCAGACCTGCTTCACCACCTGTGAAGCGACTCCCCTACAGGTGGGGAGCTGGGGGCTTGAACTGGGATCCTTACACCGGTCCTTGCACTTTGTGCCATGTGCGCTTAACCCACTGCACTACTGCCCAGCCTCCTTTTTAGTGTCCTTTTCTGTCTTGTTTATTTTCATTTTTACTTGATGCTGTGGTTGAGCCCAGGGCCTCATGCATGCCAGGCATGTGTGTTACAACTGTGCCACCTCTAAGCAACCCCCTCCCACCACCACAAGCCTCTTTTGTACAGATTTTCAGTTGTTGCTCATCAACCAGTGAGTGCATGAGCTGTGTTCTTTTCCATCCTGTGACTCCCTGAGCAAGGTGGTCAGATGTATGACCTTTAGTCAGTGTGTGTGTGTGTGTGTGTGTGTGTCTGTGGCGGGGTGGGGAGGATGTCAAACATGGTGTTCACTGCAGGTGACAGGATTACGATGAAAAAGCTGAGGTAGGCTGGTCACTGACCTTGGCAGCAGAGGAAGGGGGAGCCTGCCACAGTTGTAGCATATCTAGCAGGGGCTGTGGTGATGATGGTGGAGCTGTGCACAGAGCTAATTTCTCAGCTGTACTGAGAGTATGAGGTGGCCCTGGACTTCACCACTCACTGTGGAAGTAGCTGGGGGGGGGGGGGGGCTGAGGTTCTGCCCCAGCCAGGCTGTGGTGTTACTGGGAGAGACCATTCATGGATCAGCTGATATGTCAGCATCTCACTGAGCTACTCTCTCAGTTGAGCGGGAACCAGGTTCAGCTTCTGTCCAGCAAGGGTGGCAGGAAGTTCAGCAGGAGCCTACCTTCCAGAAAGCACTTAGAACACAAAGAACTCTGAAATGGTGATAACAGCAGCCCCTGCATACTTTGTCACCAGCCTTCAAACCCAAGTAAATCCTGGAGCTGGATTCCTGATTGTCCTTTTACCATCCCCAGACCAGGGCCTTGGTCCTCACTGGTCCTTTTAAGAGGGGGATCTGTAGTGACACCCAACTTCTTGGAGCCTCTGCCTGTATTTTTATGGTCTGGCTGCTGTCACCCTCGGGGTGTTCCCTAATTGGGGCATCACAGAGACTACCTGGTTTCCCTTTCTGTCGGGTTGTGTCAGAAGACAAAAGAGACCAGGAACTCGTGATGGAGCGGAAACGCAAATCTCTATTCATGCGGGTGCTCCAGAGTTGGGTGTGAGCACAGTGGGTTTAGGCCACATGGAGCTAGCCAAATGGCTGCCTCCTGCTATGTACACCAGCCCTTCTCCAGGTCGGGATGCGGAAGAGAAAGGAGAGAGAGAGAGAGCAGAAACAGGAGTGACTTTTAGAGAATTCCAGAAGTGGCAAGTCAGGACAGAATTGGCTAGGAAAGGGGGTGGAGTAAACAAGGCACTCTGGGAAGGTAGAAAGCTTCTGTAGCAGTGGCTGCTATAGTTTTTTAGCTCGCGGGAATGGGTGATACCCTGAGGGGGCAATGTGGTGGCGGAGGAGTCATTTTTAAAACAAGGTAGAAGATTGATATGTAAATAATGATACTCGCATGGAAATATGGTGGTTTGTGGGTACTGCCTAACTCAGCCACATCTGTACAATATCCCAACACTTTTCCTGAGTAATTTGTTATTTGCCACAGGGTTGTTGCTGGGACTTGGTGCCAGCATGACTGTAGTGTTCCCAGTGACTATTTTTCCTCCTTTTCTTTCGTTTTGACAGAAAACAAGACACAGAGATAGATAGAGGGGGTGGGGGTGTTGACACACCCAGTTAAGTGCACATAGTTCAATGCGCAAGAACCTCGCTTCAAGTCCCCACTCCCCATCTACAGCAGGGATGCTTCACAAGTGGTAAAGTAGGTGTCTGGTTTTGTCTTGCCCTTTTTGTCTTGCTTACATGTGAGGACCAGGGTCTTGAACCCCAGTTTTCTTGAATAGTAATATGTGTGCTCTACCATAATATGTGTGAACTACCACCATCAGACTCATCTTTTCTGATTTTTTTTTTTTCTTTTCTCAGAGCACTGTTCAGCTCTAGCTTATGGTGGTGGTGCCAGATATTGAACTGAGGACCTCAAGTCCTCAGACACAAATGTCTTTCACATAACCATTGTGCTATCTCCCCAGCCCATCTGATTTTTCTTTCCAGTCTCAATCTTGAACTGTTTAGGGAGTGATGTTCCTATCAGGCAGCTGGAGATGAGCCACTGCCTTTGTCCCCAAGATGCTAGGCTCACCCCTTCAGGACTATGTGTGCTGGTATGCCCAGAACAGCTTATCACGGGCTGGCTATGGCAGACAGACCTGTAGAGCACTGAGGAGTGAGGGAGGCATGAGAGAGAGGTGGAAAATGGATATCTAAAAACTCCCAGGAAGGTGTCTAGGTGTGGGCCTGCAGATATGCAGTACCATCTTGCCGGAACTGGGGTTCCAGCATTGTGGTTTGGAGCTGGGCTAGTTCATTTCAGAATCCAGGTTCAGTAGCTGAACTCTGTCCTAGGATGAGTTGAAGTCCATGCAGAGAGATTGTGAATCTCAGGGTCAGAATTGAGTCTGTGGGAAGACCCTCCTCATTCCCTGAGTTGTTGAGGCATCAATGGGTGCCATCCTTGTGGAGCAGCCCTGCTTCTCTCAGGAGGCTTCTTCATGAAAACCACTTGAGAGGGTCTGGTCAGGGATGGGTCTCTGCCACCTTCAAGTGCATTGGAGTTAGCCATTGGCAGAGCACTGAGGCCTTCTTTGAATAGCATGACATTCAAAGACGGATGTCAGTTTGCAAATCGTGCTTGTGAGGCTGCTGAGGCTGGTCCACAGATCAAGAAGCAAGAATTGTGTCTCAGCTTTTAATTCTTCCCAGGAGAGTAAAATTGCTGCTGGCAAGGAAGAGACAACCCCCTTCCCCAGGAAAGCATTTAAGGAACATACCCCTCCCTGTCCCCTCAGCAAATGGCAGAGAGGGTGCACCTTGGAATGTTTGAAGGTCACAGGTGCAGGTGGCTGGGGTGCTGTTTGGAAGCCAGAGCGCTTCCTCAGGAAGGCTAGTGTTTTGGCATGCTCCTGCTTGGATTTAATGTCTCGCTGGGGCTGTTTTTCACTTAGGTCACTTGTGTGCACAGAAAGTGAGAAACGCCGGCTCATTGCCACCTTCTCGGTCACGGGTCATCTCGAATGATGGATCCAACCACTTCCTTGGAGGCAGCCTCATGTGTGGGGCTCCCAGACGTGAGTGTGGGGAGAGTGGGCCTGATGTGTGTGGGTCCCACAGGGGGTTACTGTGTGGGGTAGGGTGGAGTGAGAGAAGACTGTGTATGTGCGGGTATGCACATCTGAGTGTCGTGTGTTTATAAGCACATATGTTCTGCTGTGTGCCTGTGGGGGTTTTCATGCCTGCTGGCTCTGGGGGCACAGTGCCCAGCTCAGTATTCAGTGCAGTGCCCAGCTCAGTGGCACCCCAGGTCATGTTGATTCACTGTGTTCATCAAACCCAGTGCTTTTCACTCTGGCTCTGTGATGCTGCCAGCATTATTTTGTAGAGAAATGAGAATCCTGTGAGCGGCATTTGTTTGGGCCAACTGCTCATCTGCAGGAAAGAGGAAGTGAAAAAAGGTCAGCAAGTGCATAGGCTGATTTTTAAAGCTAATTTGAAACTCCCTGTGTTGGAAGAAGAGGAGTAAACCAATTATGAAGCCTAGGACACAAAGACTTGGGCTTGGCAGGATGATTTTTCACAACAGGGGGAGTCTGAAGTTTTTCTAGCCCGTAAAATGACCTGAAAATAAAACATTGTCATTGGAACTGACAGTGAAAGTGCCCTTTGCATCTTGTCCCCTGGGTGCTCTAGAGCATCTTGTGTGACGATCTAAAGCTGTCATGAACAGCTGTGCCAGTATTCCCTGATTTGGCTTTAAACTTGTGCCCTGGGGGGAGTTCATCAGAATGGATAATTCTCTTTCCCTCTCAGAAGGCCTCTAGCATCATAGGAGTTCCCCCAGACTCCAGCCCAAACTTTGTGCCTTGTGTATTTTTCTGTAGTGGGGCTGGCTGGGATTAGGTTACTCTTATGGTTCAAGTGCTCCAAAGGACCCAGGCAGATTGGGAGTCTGCTCTGAGTGATGCCATTCTAATCTGACTTTGGGGCTCATGACACCCTCTACAGGGTAGGTTTGTGGACCCCTTGGGTGTGTCTGAGTGCTCAGAGAGGTGCTGGCTGTCAGGAGCAGCTACGTGTGAGTCAGCAGCGATCCCAGGGAGGGTGTCTGAGAGCAAGTACTTCTAAAACCCTGGCATTTTCTCTCCTAGAAAACAGCCTAGATGTATATTGGTGAATTTGTATCTAAGGACCAAAATCAGTATTTCTTTATTTGAGAGGCTGGTAAAAGGAGGGGCATGGGGTGAAGCCAGGTTATAAAATTACCTGTCCATATCCGTCTCCTAGAAGAAACAGGGAATAAGGTTGGAAGCTCCGTGCCTGGGCTAGAGCCTTTTGGGAGGGAGCTGCTGTATCTTCTTGAGGAGCACAGCCCTTGCACTTTAACCTCCTCTGCTCTGACCTTGCAGCTGTGAAAAATGTGGTCCAAGCTCAGAAACTAGCTGATGTGGATGGTGAGCTGGCAGCCATGCTGTTCAGTCCCCTGCCCCAGAGCCGTGCCAGGCCCTGGGGTGTTGGCAGCGAGGGGGAGGTGGTCCGTAGGCGAAAGCTGGAGAGGATGCGGTCGGTGCGCCTACAGGAGGCTGGCAGGGAGCATGGCAGCCGGAGGCCCAGCACACTGGTGAGTCCCCAGCACCGCTTCTTCTGTCCCTGAGTCTCCTACTTCCTTCCTTAGGCTCAGGCATGAGGAGAAAGGCAGAAACACATCAATGAGCAGGAGACTGTCCTGCCTGACAGGAAAGGGGCAAGGCGCTGTAAGAGAGGACATGGGGAGGACACAGGCTGTGGGCCACACTGGGCCAGCAAGATGAGGGTTGGTGAGCTTAGTGGGGCAGCATCTTGTAGGCCAAAGAATTGTGCTCTGTTCCAAAAATGGGGGGAGGACTTGGACAGAATATTCACCACAGAAGAGATCCAAAAGGCTGAGAAACACATGAAAAAATGCTCCAAGTCTCTGATTGTCAGAGAAATGCAAATCAAGACAACAATGAGATATCACTTCATTCCTGTGAGAATGTCATACATCAGAAAAGGTAACAGCAGCAAATGCTGGAGAGGGTGTGGGGTCAAAGGAACCATCCTGCACTGCTGGTGGGAATGTCAATTGGTCCAACCTCTGTGGAGAACAGTCTGGAGAACTCTCAGAAGGCTAGAAATGGACCTACCCTATGACCCTGCAATTCCTCTCCTGGGGATACATCCTAAGGAACCCAACACATCCATCCAAAAAGATCTGTGTACACATATGTTCTTGGCAGCACAATTTGTAATAGCCAAAACCTGGAAGCAACCCAGGTGTCCAACAACAGATGAGTGGCTGAGCAAGTTGTGGTATATAAACACAATGGAATACTACTCAGCTGTTAAAAATGGTGACTTCACCGTTTTCAGCCGATCTTGGATGGACCTTGAAAAATTCATGTTATGTGAAATAAGTCAGAAACAGAAGGATGAATATGGGATGATCTCACTCTCAGGCAGAAGTTGAAAAACAAGATCAAAAACAAAAATATAAGTAGAACCTGAAATGTAATTGGCATATCGCACCAAAGTAAAAGACTCTGGGGTGGGTGGGTGGGAGAATACAGGTCCATGAAGGATGATAAATGACATAGTGGGGGTTGTATTGTTAAATGGGAAACTGGGGAATGTTATGCATGAACAAACTATTTTATTTACTGTTAAATGTAAAACATTAATTCCCCAATAAAGAAATAAATTTAAAAAAATCAACGACTAAAAAAAATCAAATAAAAGATAAACCACTCCTAATACAGAGTGGAAAATAAATTAGAGTGTATAGAGACACTTTATAGACTCCAAGAAGGAAACAGTTTGTGAAGCGTCTCTACTGTAGTTAGGAGTAGGGGGCTAAAAATAAATAAATAAATAAAAAAGAATTGTGCTCTGTGTTGCCCTGGGGTCATCCCACGGGAGGGGAGCACGGGTCCTGTCACCTCAGTTTGTCAGTGAGTTATCTCCACACACTATCCTAGTGCCAAGGTTGAAAAAACAACCCTTTGTAGTTTCTCATGGTTAGCTTTGGCTTCCATACTGCTCAGCAGAGCACAAACTCTACCTCCTGGGAGCTTTGTTGATAACATGCCCACATAGGGAATGTGAACATGTGAAGGAGGGATGGCCCTGCCCTGCTGTCTGTCTCTACGGTTGGAGACTGGCCAGGTGCACTTAGATGACAAGGAGGAAACTGGAGGAGTCGGGCTGTAGCGCAGCGGATTAAGCGCAGGTGGCGCAAAGCACAAGGACCGGCATAAGGATCCCGGTTCGAACCCCGGCTCCCCACCTGCAGGGGAGTCGCTTCACAGGCGGTGAAGCAGGTCTGCAGGTGTCTATCTTTCTCTCCTCCTCTCTGTCTTCCCCTCCTCTCTCCATTTCTGTCTTATTCAACAACGACAACAACAATAATAACTACAACAATAAAACAACAAGGGCAACAAAAGGGAATAAATAAAATAAATATATAAAAAAAATTTTTTTAAAAAAAGGAGGAAACTGGGTGTGCTGGGTGGGGCTGCTGGCCAGACAGCAGCTCTGGGATGAAGAGATGCCCACAGCGGTGGCTGAGCTTCAGCCCTTGTGTTCCACAGGCCCAGCAGGGCATCCACGCACAGCATGCTCGGGACTTGCAGGTCATCGCCGCCTATCGGGAGCGCATGAAGGCTGAAAGCATCTCCAGCGCCCTGAGCTTGGCCATCACCACGCAGCACACGCTCTATGCCTCGCTGGGCATGGCTGAGTTCTTCGAGTTTGCCCTTAGGAACCCCCACAACATGCAGCACACGGTCACCATCGAGATTGATAACCCTGAGCTCAGGTGGGAGCCAGAACTTGACCCCCAGGCCCTCAGCACACCCTCACCCTGACTGGTCAGGTGTCAGCCCCTAGGCTAGGGGGAGCCCCTATGCTCTGCTGCAGGAGCCTCTTGTGTCAGGGGGACCTGAATGGGTCCGGTGTCTCCAGTCCAGAGAGCTGCCTGAGACCCAGTCTCATCTCAGTTCTAGAGGGTTTTATTGACCCCCCCACTATACTAAGAACTCCTTTGAGGGAGTGGGGGGCTCCTTCCTGTAAGAGTTCACAAGGGGGAGGCCCCTGTTTCAACACTGTATCATCTTCCCCCACCAGCATCATCCTGGACAGTCAGGAGTGGAGATACTTCAAAGACTCAGCCAACCTACACACACCGGTGGAGGAGGACATGTTCCACATGCAGGGCAACCTGGCCCCCCAGCTCTACTTGCGCCCCTGGGAGACTGCCCACATTCCCTTCAAATACCAGAGCTTTTCAGTGGGACAGCTGGCTGGGACACAGGTGGGGAGACCAGCTGTCCACCAGGGGCTTGGCCCCAGCTGGCTGAGTAAGGGTGGGGAGCAGCATCTCACTGTCCTGGGGGTACCAGTCACCCACTTTTTACAGCTGCATTCACTCTTCCTCAGGGAACACAGTGAGGCTTCAGGTCAGGTGTGAGTCATTCTTGGTGTGATAGGAGCTGGGTGACCATAGGGCCGGGCATCCTCTGCGTGATCTGGTTGGCTGGTCAACATGCCACTTTGCCTGAGGCTTTCTAATGAGAGCAATTGAGACAGCAAGGGAAGCCAGTGTCCCTGTAGGAAGGAGTTCCTGAAGGTGGAAGTCCTTGTCCCCAGGAGCTCCACCCATCTTACCACTTGCTGGTGCTAATGGGTTTCTCACAGGCTACTGCTGAGCTGAGACCTGAGAAGGACACGGAGTCTGGGTCACCTCTGAAATCCAGCACGATGCCCACTAAACACGCCAAGGTGAGGACTGAGGCCCCCATGCTGGTGTATCTGAGTGTTTACACACAGAGTGGAATGCATCCTGGGTGCATCCCCTGAGTCCTTGCCTGAGCCTTCTGGAGGGGTCAGGACTGGGTGAGGGCAGGATCAGCTGAGGTGGAGTTCTTGTGTCCTAACAGAGAAAAGACAGTTTCATTCAATCTGTTCCTGGCAGTTGTCCAGTAAGAAAGTGTCTCCCTGGTCACTTGTCCTTTTACAGTCATTGGGAGCTCTAGGTAGGAAGCTAGTGCCCCATGTCTGCTGCACTGTTTAGGGGGGTGGCTGTCACAGCTCAGGGCCACCACAGTTGGGGTTAGACTGGCCTTTCTAGCCCTCCCCTCCTCCTCAACCATTAGCAGTCTTTCATCCTGTGGAAACAGTGGAATGCTTCCAGGAAGACAGACTTAACTTTCATTCTCTGATAAGGGATGGTCTCTGCAAGACCCCAGTGGCAGCATGTCCTCAAGAGGCTTGGGATACTGTTGTTTTATAGGAAGGGCTAAAGCTTTTGTGTTTTTATATATGGGGTATGGGGCCAGCAAAGTAACTCACCTGGATAGCACATCTGCTTTGTCATGTGTGTGACTGAGGTTTGGTCCTGGTTGCCACCACATAGGAGGAAGTTTCAGTGCTATGGTATCTCTCTCTATCTCTATGGGGGAAAAAAGCCTCTAGCGAAGCTCCAGTGATGACAAAAGAAAAATATTTGATGTGATTTTTAATTTTGAAACATTTATTTTTATTAGAGGCTCATATCTTAGGCTCTGGCAGTGGTAGGGAATGAACCTGGGGTTTCACACATGCAAGGGGTGCTCTCCCCCCACTGGACCACCTCCCTTTCGTGACCTGCTGACTTTTAACTTTTTTTTTTAATATTTATTTTATTTATTTATTCCCTTTTGTTGCCCTTGCTGTTTTTTTATTGTTGTAGTTATTATTGTTGTTGTTGTTGGATAGGACAGAGAGAAATGGAGAGAGGAGGGGAAGACAGAGAGGGGGAGAGAAAGACAGACACCTGCAGACCTGCTTCACCACTTGTGAAGCAACTCCCCTGCAGGTGGGGAGCCAGGGCTTGAACCGGGATCCTTATGCCGGTCCTTGAGCTTTGCGCCACCTGCGCTTAACCCGCTGCACTACAGCCCAACTCCCTGGCTTTTAATTTTTAAGACAGATACCGTTTGCAGTAGTTTGAAAGCAAAACAGATGACACCCCTCTCAGCCCTTCCCAGTGCTGTGAGAATGCTTCACTGAGTCCCACCCAGAGACTGAGGCACAGGCTCCCAACAGCAGCTCTGTTTTCAGGCCTTGTGGGGTGGCAACCCTGCATCCATGCCCATCAGAAGAGGCCTCAGCAGCTTCAGAGTGGACAGGCCAGTAGGTTGTAAACCTCCCCTCAATGTGGGCTCATGTGTTGGTTGCTCATGACTAGGTTGGGTTTATGCATCTGGAGCAAGAAGACCCTGGAAGTTTTAGTGGGAAGCACAAGACATTTTCTTCTCAGAAACTATAGGGAGGGACACAGTGTTCCTTTGTTCTGTTTCTGGGAATGTTAATTTTAAGATGGTCTCTGCTAGGGTCCCCACTGTAAGATGAGTCAAAAATGTTTGCCCTTGGTAATTGGGAAGTAATGAGGGAGACGCTCTGAGACCAGTGACTACTCTGAGCCTCATCAGAGCCTGGCCTTTGAGTTTTGTGTCCATTGACATTTCTGCTGGAATGAGTTATTTGCAAGAAGGTGGCTGTTGCTGGTTGTTACATTTCTTCTTCTGCATGTGTAACTGGTGTTCTCAACAAGACAGCTTTGCCTGCTTTGTGCCCTTGTGGCCCCAAATGCCTGCTTTGGTCAGTGGGCTGTAACTGTCACTGTCATTGCTTTATTGCTCATCCTGCCCCTGATGACAGTGGCAGCTGTTCCAGATGTCCCATGTCCCTTGGACCTTTTCTGTCATTCTTTGTGCATTTCCTCACTGCCTGGCTAGCAGGATGTTAAAGAATCACCTAGCATTCTCCCTGTTCATGCTCAGAGTCAGCTATTGTTATGACTTCTTAGTAGTAGAGAGCAGTCTTTAGAATCCAGACCTAATTGTGGAGGAGACAGTATAATGGCTATGCAAAAGACTTTCGTGCTTGAGGCTCTCAGATCACATTAATCCCCCACACCACCACCATAAGTTAGAGCTGAGCTGTGCTCTGACCAAAAAAAAAAAAAAAAACTAGACTAGACCAGGTTGCTATGTGTTCATTACTTCTGATGTGCTTGTACTTTTAGTCTTTCTTAGTAGAGAGTCAGAGTATGTTCTGGATGCACAGAAGTCTGTGTCTTTTTTTGAAATAGATTTATTCATTCATTAATGAGATAGGAGAGAAGAGAGGAGGGAAGGGGACAGGACACTAGACCATCAATCTGGCACATACAATGTCAGGGATTGAACTCACCATCTCAAACTTGAGTGTCTAGTACTTATTTACTGTGCCACTACTGGGGCTGCAGATGTTTGTGCCTTTCTGTGTATGTGACCATGAGTATGCTCCAATGTGGGCAGGACCAATGTGGCTCCACAAGGTTATACTGACTGGGTTTGCAAATGTGTAACGAGCTTCATGGCCATCAAGACACTTGTTTGTTCCATTCTCCGGAAGACCACCGGCATACTGACCCTACCAGTCGATTCCTTTTGGTCCTAGCATTGCTAGCCACCTTGACTGCTTTATGTGATATGTATGTTGCAAAACAGAAGTGCTAGTCATGAACAAAGTCTCTGCTGTTTGAGACTTTTGAGTGGCATTCTTCATGTCACACCTTTTATGCTCACTTACATAATTCCTCTCTGGAATTGCAAAGAGCTTATATTTCTGGCCTTTGGGTCTTCCTTAGAGTGTGGAATCAAAATGCCTTTGTCAATGTGTTCTATTGCCACCACAAGGGCTTGAAAGGTCAGTGTCTGTATCCTTCTGGAATAACTTCCCAATACACACACACACACACACACACACACACACACACACACACACACACACACACAACTGGAGCATGTCAGGAACTAGAATCGTGGGTGAAGTTGTGTTGACATTGACAAGGATTGTTCTTAAGATATACCAGTAGTTACACATGTGACAGGAGCCAGCCCATGGTGCACCCAGTACTAGATGTCATATCTGAGTTTCTGACTGTCCTGCTCATCTCTTGGGGTGAACTGTGGGGGGGGTCCCTGTGTCCCTGACCATGGTCCTGACACAGCGTTGTGTGCTCTATGGGCAGGTGGTGTTCCGAGCAGCTGGTAAGCCCCTGGCTGTGCTCTGTCTGACGGTGGCACCCCAGCCTCACGTGGTGGACCAGATCTTCCGATTTTATCATCCGGAGCTCACCTTTCTGAAGAAGGCCATCCGCCTGCCTCCCTGGCACACGCTTCCAGGCAGGTCCCTTATGCCTCCCAGCCAGCATTTAGCAAACTCAACTGATAGGCAGGCTCTTCCCCATGGGTGACAAGTGGCATCACTGCATCATCCTAGGATGTTCTTACTCCAAGTGGCGTGTTTGTAAATCTGCTGCCCTTCTTCATCATTTTAAACAGCAACTCTTGAGAGGTGCCAGCTGATTCTACCCTCTTAAATCCATAGCCCTGAGCGGGAAGCAGAGTTGGGAGACTTTCGGGGGTGGGCTGGGACACTTGCTCTCCACCTCTCCACCTCTCATCCTTTCTCATTTTCCATTCTGTCCCCTTGGGACAGACTGAGCCTGTGTCTGGCACTTGGGCCACAGCTCCATGTACTCATCATTTCCTCCTTCAGCTGTATCCCTTAAGAAGTGGCTGAGGATGACAGGCCAGGCCTGCCCCAGATAATTAAGTGACACAGATACTGTCTGCACCTGGCTGGCCTGTCAAGAAAAGATGTCTGTCCTGATTTCCCAACTCTAGGTGCTCCTGTGGGGAAGCTAGGTGAGGACCCCCCAGTCCATGTCCGGTGTAGTGATCCCAATGTCATTTGTGAGACCCAGAACGTGGTGAGTTTACCTTTGCCCTCCATCTGGCAGATCCTGCCAGCGCCTCACCTGCACCCCGGCCTCTTGATCTCAGGCGCTTCTCAAGTGCTTCCCCTCTCAGGTGCTGAAGGGCGATTTTGACTTCCTGGGGGAGCCTTATGAATGGATTTTTATGTTTTCTGCTGGCATATCAGTTCCTTGATTATTTGAATTTAAATTTAAAAAAAAGAGGCATGAAGTGAAGTGAAGAAAGTGAGTAGTAATTAAGGCTCTTGTTAATTGCCATTGTGTGAGGATACCGGCAATAATTATATTATGACGGGCTAGGAGACAGATAATATCTCCTACAGAATATTGTAATTGAGCTCAACATAAAATCAAGAAGTAAATGATCTCTTTTGCAATGAAGAACATTAGCAAAATATGACTTGGAATGAAAATTGGATGCTTTTTGTGGGTTAGGGGCCTGGGTCACACCTGCTTTTGCTTCCTGTGAACTTAGTGGCTGGGGTCAGGGGTCAGGAGAATCAGAAGAGTCCCTCTGAAGTACCCCACTGTTGGCAGGGCCCTGGGGAGCCTCGGGATGTGTTTCTGAAGGTGGCAAGTGGCCCCAGCCCAGAGACCAAAGACTTCTTTGTCTCCATTTATGCGTAAGTATATGGCCCAGCCCCTGGAGGTGGGAGAGGAGGGGAGGACACCAGCCTAGGGGTAGTGGTGAGCCCTGAGTCTTTCTAAACTTGGGATGAGGGTGGGGGTGGAGGGTTATTGACAACCATGCTTTTACCTAGAGGACATCTGCTCAGAGAGGTCCCCATGCCTGGGACACCTCAGTGCTTACCAGGGAGAGAAACTCAGGTGACATCTGCCCTCCCCAGTGCCTGGGACAGCTCTGCAGGTTCTGCCATGGGGATTTTTCACAGAGTCTCTGTGAGAATTGAAATCAGGTCCCTTTCCAGGGGAGGCAGGAGGTGGCCGCCATTGTCCTCTGATGCCTGAAGACTGTAGTTGTCTCCCACTTGCATCTCTCATCCTGTTGAAGTGACCCCATCTCTTTACCTCTTTCCCTTAAGTCATGTGTTCAGTCCTTGGAGGACCCTTTAAACCTGGGGGCTTGGGTGGGGCAGGAAATAACATGACTGTGACTATAGCCTGTGATTCTCTGCATTGGGATTTACTTATTCCACTTAATTTGAGAACTTATTCAGAGAGAGGGAGAGAGGACATCAGAGAAGTGCTATGACACATCCAGTGGCAAGGATTAAAGCTGAGATGTCTGGCATTTAAGTCCTGTGCTCCATAACTGAGCCACCTCCCCTAGGTTGAGATGTAAATTTGCTTAATGTGCAAATGTGTCCAAAGCCTGTGATCCCATTCATTCAGAGGCTGAAATGATGCAGAGCCTTCTGCTTAGCAGGGAAGATTGAGGGGGTGCTGAAATCATCTGTTCTCTAGCCCCCACCCCTGAAACTGTCCACATCTCTTCCCTGGGCTCATGAGTGATGTGATTGGCCTTGCTGACATGGCTTCTGCCCTGGGCAGGGATCGATGGCTGGCGACACCTGTCCAGATCTGGCAGGTCTATGTCCACTCGCTGCAGCGTGTGGATGTCTCGTGTGTCACAGGCCAGAGCACCCGCCTGTCCCTGGTTCTTCGAGGGACACAGGCTGTTAGGAAAGTGAGAGCTTTCACCTCACATCCTCAGGAGCTGACGGTATGTGCTGTTTCATTTCTCGACCCCACTCCCAGGACAGGTGTCTTCAGGATGACCCCCTGCACTCCACCCAGTCTTCATTCTCATCACTTTCATTCACTATACCATTGCTGGATGACTGGCACTTAAGCCCGAGGCCCATGTTTAGTCACTGCAAAAGAAACTTGGATCTTAACAGGGTCATGCATCCGGGCTCCGGGTCACTGTGGGCTCATGCCATCTGGATGGCATGCTCGGAATCTTTCCTCCTGGGAGGGGACCACTCAACATGGACCAGGATACAGAGAATGACAGACTATGATATGGTGACACACAGATTGACACTGTGACACTGATACACTGTGACAGAGACTGGAAGATGGTGACAGGCTGGCTATGGCAGTCTCTGACACACTGGCCTTGACACTGTTGGGTCTGGACAAAGGCCCTGCTGACCTACATGACTGTGTGGTGGCTGTCCTGTGATCCCCAGCCCAGCACAGGATCATCACTCTTCACTGGGTCCCTAGAAGACTTTCTATCCCTGGGGGTAGGGAACCCAAGCTTCTTATCTCCTCAGAGTGGGCCATGTCCTGACCTGCCACCTTCTCTTGGCTCTTGCAGACGGATCCCAAAGGTACCTTTGTGTTGCCCCCCCTCGGGGTGCAGGACCTGCACATGACTGTGCGGCCCCGGCGGGCGGGCAGCCGCTTCCTGAACCTCCACCTGGTCGATGTGGACTTCCATCAGCTGGTGGCCTCATGGCTTGTGTGTCTCTCCTGTCGCCTGCCATTCATTTCGAAGGTATTTGTGGGAGATATGGCCCTGGGTACCCCCAGGGTGTGGGCAGTGGGTCACCAAAGTGTCACTTGGTCCATAATCCTGGTCTGTCCTCTGGCCCAGGTGATGAGGTGGGGGTCAGGGCAGCATGCCTCTGTTCTGGGAGCCCAGAGGTGATGTCCTAATTCTGGGGTTGCACACATGTACAGGGGCCTAGCAGACCCTGACAGACCAACCCTTCCTACCTCACCCCCAGGCCTTTGAGATCCGGCTGATTGCAGGGTCAGGGAAGGGTGCCAACAAGCGGATCACCTACACCAACCCCTACCCCTCTCAGAGGACCTTCCATCTGCACAGTGACCATCCCCACTTGCTACACTTCAGAGAGGACTCATTCCAGGTGTGAGGGAGCTTGGAAAGGGGGGAGCTCTGCAGTGGAAGGCAGGCTGCCCAGGCAACCTGGGGCTGTCTTTCTCTGGGAGCCTCTGAGGTATGGGGGCTTCAGGTGGGTGGTCATCAGGAGGCAGGAACAATTCCATCTGATGACATTTGGTCATCCAAACAGCCTCAGGAGGAGACCAGTGTCCCCTTGGACAGAGCAACCATCTGTGAGCCCTGCTGGTATCTGAGAGTGTGGCCATTAGCAATTTCTAGGTGGTTCTGCAGTCACATATCTCAGGCCAGCCTTCTGTCTCTTATGGTGGCAGTGGTGATGGGGATTCCCAAGGATGAATATCAGATATAGTGCTTCTGGGGAGAGGGGAGATGACCTAGTGAGACCTTCTTCTTCTTTTTTTTTTTTTTTAAATTTTTTATTTATAAAAAGGAAACATTGACTAAACCATAGGATAAGAGGGGTACAACTCCACACAGTTCCCACCACCAGAACTCTGTATCCCATCCCCTCCCCTGATAACTTTCCTATTCTTTATCCCTCTAGCAGGGAGTATGGACCCAAGGTCATTGTGGGATGCAGAAGGTGGAAGGTCTGGCTTCTGTAATTGCTTCCCTGCTGAACATGGGTATTGACAAGTCAATCCATACTCCCAGCCTGCTAGTAAGACCTTTTAAGAGGGCAGCCACTTCCTTAGGGTTTAAGATCACACTGACTCCAGTCCAGAAAACTGTGAGGGGAGGGAGGGCTGGCATTGTGGGTGCTAGGATTCTGCTCTTGCCTCCAGGTTGGGGGAGGTGAGACCTACACCATCGGCTTGCGGTTTGAACCTGGCAGGAATACAGGGGAGGAGGAGATTCTGATTTACATCAACGACCATGAAGACAAAAATGAGGAGGCCTTCTGTGTGAAGGTCATCTACCAGTAAAGCAGTGGCTACTTAGGGGTGGAGACCCACCCAGGTGACCCTCAAGCTGGCCTGAGGGAGAAGGGCCACTGCACAAAGCCCTTGGAGCCTCTCTTTTGATTTGCTTTAACAAAATGTATTTTTTGTAATCATCCTCAGTGATAAAATTGTGTGTGTGTGTGTGTGTGTGTGTGTTTTACTGGGTTTTGTATAAACACTATATAGTATTTCATACTGGTATCATTTTTAAATATTTTAAAAATTATTTATGGAACATTAAACTTTTGTATCTTTTTGCTCTTAATGGTTGTCATCTGTTTTCATTGTTGCGAGAAGTTTTCTGTCTGTGGCACAAGCCTAGTTTTCCCTTGGGGATATCACAGCCTAGATGGGGAGCTGGGATCAAGGCCTCCCACAGTCTGCTCAGGCCTGACCTGTGTGTGAGGGTGCTGATCTGTCTTTGTGTTACATTTCTGATTCCCCCACTCACATTCTTAGCAGGACTTGTGGGCTCACCTGGAACATTTAGGACAATTATTGCATCTCAAGATTCTTTTTTTTTTCCTTTTATTGGGGGAATTAATGTTTTACATTTGACAGTGAATATAAGTTTGTACATGTATAACATTTCTCAGTTTTCCACATAATACAACCCCCACTAGGTCCTCTGTCATCCTTTTCAAGGACCTGTACTCTCCCCACCACCCACCCCAGAGACTTTACTTTGGTGCAATACACCAACTCCAGATCAGGTTTTACTTGTGTTTTCTCTTCTGATCTTGTTTTTCAACTTCTGTCTGAGAGTGAGATCATCCCATATTCCTCCTTCTGTTTCTGACTTATTTCACGTAACATGATTTCTTCAAGCTCCATCCAAGATGGGCTGAAAACAGTGAAATCACTATTTTTAATAGCTGAGTAGTATTCCATTGTATATATACCACAACTTTCTTAGCCACTCATCTGTTGTTGGACACTGGGTTGCCTCCAGGTTTTGGCTATTACAAATTTGCTGCTGTGAACACAGATATACACAAATCTTTTTGGATGGGTGTGTTGGGTTCCTTAGGATATATCCCCAGGAGAAACATTGCAGGATCACAGGGTAGGTCCATTTCTAACCTTCTGAGAGTTCTCCAGACTGCTCACCACAGAGGTTGGACCAATTGACATTCCCACCAGTAGTGCAGGAGGGTTCCTTTGACCCTACAACCTCTCCAGTATTTGCTGCTGCTACCTTTTCTGATGTATGACATTCTCACAGGAGTGAAATGATATCTCACTCTTATCTTTCTTGGCATTTCTCTGACCATCCAAGGCTTGGAGCATTTTTTTCATGTGTTTCTCAGCCTTTTGGATCTCTTCTGAGATCCAAATATTTGATATCCAAATATCCAGAATATTCTGTGGTGAATATTCTGCCCATGTCCTCTTCCCATTTTTGGATGGGATCATTTGTTTTCTTGTTGTTGAGTTTGGCAAGCTCAATATTTTGGCTATTAAACTCTTGTCTGATGTATGGCATGTAAAGATCTTCCATCTCAAGATTCTTAACTGAATCCTGTCTGCAGAGTCTTCTTTACCATATCATGTCACATGCTCACAGCTTCTGGGACTAGAAGTGACATCAGGTACTGAGGTGTTATTCTGCCACTGGCTTCCCATTGTTCACAATCCAGGCATGTGGCCACCTTAGCTTCTTTAAGGGGTCTGGGAAATGTCCTTTTTCTAGATATCCATGTGTCCAGGAGGGGTAGGTGAACAGGTAAGAACAAGTTGGAAGCACCTGCAGTCTCCCCACAATGCTGCTATGTGAGAGTGCGGAGTGATTTGACCATGGGTGGTGAGGTGACAGGTCAGTGATAAGTCACGGCCCAGGCCAGAGCACTGGGGGGGTCCTAGAATCAAAACCTCATCCATCTGCTAGAAACACGAATGGGAGGAGTGAGGAGAGCCTCATCCCAGTCCTTGGCAAGCCATGTACCTGGTTCTGGGGCTGTAAGAAGGCAACAGACTTTGGGGGTTATATCTGAGTCATCGTACTCCTCTCCCCCAAATATGAAACATACCTGCTGTCAGTCCCTCCCACCCATCACCTGTATCTGTTCCATTCTAATGTAGGGTTTTGAGGATTATGACCACCCATGAGAAGTAAGTTGTCTTGCAGGAGGCCCCAGGTTTTCTACTCATAGATAACTTTGTGGGCAGGACTGGGGAGTTGTTTTGTTCATTTCTTTCCTGCTCTCTTGTTGGTGAGGGTGACCAGGGCCTAAGCTTCTTGTAGGAAGCCTCAGCTTGACTCATCGAGATTGATGCCTTAGATGATGGAGGTGGGAGAGAACCCTTCTTATTCAATAGGCAACCTGGCCAGAGCCTTGATTCCAACACTGAGTGCCGGTTCAGAACTGAGTATCACATGCCTATGCAGGGACCTGGCAGACCAGAGGAGAGAATGTGCAGAGGCAGACATGGTAGGGCAGGATAATGGTCCCCTACAGGAACCACAATGCCATGGGTGGTAGTGCCACCCTGTGCCTGAGATGGAGGAACAAATGGTTGTGCTCATAGAAGGTCTTCACTTTTTGCAAAGCATGGGTGCATTGGGGGAGCTCTGTGCAGTCTCTATCCTAACAACTCCATGTTCCTGCCATTCACAGGGTGGCCCCTCCGAACCTTGGCAGACTGGCAGGATTTCATGCCCTCCTGGACCTGGTACCACCCTTACTTCCTTGCCTGGGCCTGGCTGGGCTGCTAGTGCTCACAGACTCCTTCTTCCCAGTCAGTCCTCACTCTGTGCAGACCCCATGCAGCCCCCTCTAGGTTGCCAGCTCATAGAGCAGGTCCCCTGAGTCCATTTCATCTCTGCACTGTGGTGGGGATCTGTGTTTTGGTTATAAACAAAGGCTGATGTGGGCCATTCAGGGCCCTGATCTGGCTGCCCAGATCAGAGGGCCAGGAAAGTTGGCTGACCTGTCCTGACAGCCCTCCCAGAGATAACACAGTAACACAGACACTGCCCTTCTGTACAGCCCCATGGGTGTGCTGTACTCTACATGTGGGCACAAGAGCAGCCAGTGAATACCTGGTCACAGGTGAGGAGTGGTGGACACCCTCCTGGACTGGCTCAAGTTTGCATGTTTGCTGGAGACTGGAGAGTTGGACACATAGTCTCACTCCATGTACACTTAACTGATTTTTGCCTCATCCAGTGCTGGTGCTCACGTGGAGTGGCTACAACCGGGGGGGGGAGGGGGGGGAGGGGTAAGCCTCCGACCCTCCCTCACCAGCTCTAGAGGCTGTGTGACTTAGAAAGAGGCATCGAGGAACATTCTGGTATGAACATTTGTTTACTTGGAGAAGGGTACAGGTTCTTATACTGATTTAAACAAAGAACATTTTTCACATATGTCAGAAATTACAGGTTTCTTAAAGGTCAGCTTGCCCCCATGGTAGGGGGCTAGTATGACAAGAATTGATGAGATATATAAAGGTCAAAATGATTAGTCTCCATGATGCAGATGAGTTAATTATCCAAAGGTATTTGAGAGAAGCATAGGGGTTAAACCAGTAAGGTGAGGTAGAGGAGAAGGAAAACAAAGCTTGATGTAAATCACAGATATCAAAAGATACAAGGAAATAGAATATGGGGGTCTCACTGTCTGGTATTGGTGGGGGTGTATGATATACTGTGTACTACATGATCAAAAGATGAAGTGATAGTGGATGTGTGAACTTTGAATTTGGCCTGCTAGCAGGGGGAACTAAGTGTGAGAGGCTTTTAGGCTTTCTGTGAGCTTGAGAGTCTAACAAGGAGAAACTGAGTCTGGGAGACTTTTCCCTCTTGGCTCATCTCAATAAGGAGAGAGGCTAACAAGTGGGGTGTCTTTCCAGACCTCCATCCAAGGATGGGAGAGCTCCCCTAAGCTCTACCAAGCTTTCACATATTCCCACAATCCATCAGGCACCTCTGGGCCCTCCTCTGCTCCAGGCACCACACAGGAACAGAGATTGTGTTGGTGCCATGAGGTAGATGTGGTCCCTAAACAGGAATGTGAACATCTCATATGCCATCAGGTGGCAATAGTGCTGATTAGGGCATGTATAGTAAAGTATACAAACCATATTTATTTATTAATTTTTATTTTTATTCATTTATTTTAGATAGAGACAGAAATTGAGAGGAAGAGAGAGATGCCTGCAAACAGTTTCACCATTTGTGAAGCTTCCTTCCCTGTAGGTGGAGGCTAGGGGGCCTTTATGCACTGTAATGTGTGTGCTTAACCAGGTGTACTACCAGCCATCTCTCTACAAACCATTTTAAAATGGGATTGTGAAGTTA
The DNA here is from genome assembly GCF_950295315.1 of Erinaceus europaeus. Taxonomy (NCBI): domain Eukaryota; kingdom Metazoa; phylum Chordata; class Mammalia; order Eulipotyphla; family Erinaceidae; genus Erinaceus; species Erinaceus europaeus. The sequence goes on along the minus strand of NC_080172.1, from coordinate 41,001,057 downwards.
GAAAGTGTTACATGTATGTGCAGTCAGCAAACTCTAGGACCCAACAAGCCTGCTTTTCCTGTAGGAGGTGATGCTGTTACCCTTCCCAGAAATGTAGGGGTGTCTTCCAGAGGTTGCCTGGTTGGGCTTCAGGGAAGTGCTGGGAGTCTTGTCGTGAATACTTTCTCCAACCTGCTCTCTTATGTTGCTTCTGAATAAACCCCATGTTGTGTTTGGAATAACTGCTTTTGTGTGAGGTTCACAGGCATAAAGAAGGGGCTTCTATTTTTAGGAGATTTGGATCCTCTGTAAGGCAGTGAGATCTGAGCAGAAAATGGACTGAAGAGAAATAGCAGCCATGGAGGGGCAGGCTTAAGAGTCATGCCTGGTCACTGGGCCCTGTGATCTGGATGTCACAGGTTGATGGGGCTGGGTGAGCAGATGCCCTGCCTAGGATCAAGCCCTGGGGCTGACCTGGAAGCATCTCTTTCTCCACTGACCTGGCCTGGAGCCCACTGGCAGCTGTGTGAAGCTCCCAGGAGTCCCCTGCCTACAGTCTCAGTACCAGAAGAGGCTGGTGAAGCTGGACCTGCTGGGACCAACCATTGAGCAGGTTGCTTTTGGGCTTGAGTCACTCTGCCACATGGAAGCTTCTCCTGGATACTGGTAAGAATTTGAAGCCTTTCTGGGTGTGAAATCTTGTCAAGGTGGGATTTGCTTTTCATAACTTTATGCTCTTCTGAATGCCTCACCCTTCCATCACCCTCTCTCCCTTTCTCCTTCTCTGTCTCTTCTCCCCTCTCACTGGATGAACCCAGTGATACCTTTGTATCACTGAGCTAGCTATTTCTGTGATTTTCATTTTTTAGATTTAGAGAGAGAGTGGGTGAGAGAGAGAAGGACAGACACCCAACTCACCCCA